>NC_047116.1:66437458-66707458 GCF_902500255.1 Thalassophryne amazonica
AGATCATTCCACAAAGCAGGTGCATGATAAGAGAAAGGTCTGTGACCCGCAGACTTTTTATTCACCCCAGGACACAAAGTAGTCCTGCACCCTGAGAACGCAATCCCTGGGCTGGTACGTAGGGTTTAATTAGGTCAGCTAAGTAGGGAGATGCCAGTCCGTGAACAATTTACAATGCTGGTAGCAGAACCTTAAAATGTGATTTCACAGGGGCAGGAAGCAAGTGAAGAGATGCCAAAATGGGTGTAATGTGGTCCAACTTTTTACTTTGTGTCAAAAGTCTGGCAGCAGCATTTTGATCTCTCTGTTTTAGCGAGGCAGTCAGACTCTGTGGAGACTGTTAAGTCGTGTCTGAAGATGCATTTATTTGCTATCTTATATGATTAATATATTGTTTACTATGTTTTTATTTTATTTTTTAACTTTTTAAACTTATGTTTTTAACCTTTTCATCATGCTCTTTGATTTTTTTTTTATTTAATTTGTTTTGGTTTTTATTGTTGATTTGTTTTATGTGAAGCACCTTGAGATGACGCTATCATGATTTGGCACTCTATAAGTTTATTAAATTGAAAATATATTATTAAATTTGAACCAATTGGAGACCCCTAATGCTGGACTGCGGCAAACCAGAAAATAGAACATTGCAGTAGTCCAATCTAGAAGAGACAAAAGCATGACTCAGGGTCTCAGCATCAGCCATAGACAGGATGGGACAAATCTTGGCTATACGAGGTCTGTCCATAAAGTATCGTACCTTTTTATTATTTTTTTTAAACTATATGGATTTGATTCATATGTTTTCACGTCAGACAAGCTTGAACCCTTGTGCGCATGCGTGAGTTTTTCCACGCCTGTCGGTGACGTCATTCGCCTGTGAGCACGCCTTGTGGAAGGAGTGGTCCCGCCCCGTCGTCGGATTTTCATTGTCTGGAAATGGCGGAATGATTTGGGGTTTTTTTCCATCAGAATTTTTTCAGAAGCTGTTAGAGACTGGCACCTGGAAACTATTTGAAAAATGTATCTGGCTTTCGGTGAAAATTTTACGGGCTTCACAGAGAATAAGGTCTGTTAGTACAGCTTTAAGGACGCTCAGCGCACCGCGCTCCGAGCTGCGACGACACGGCACAAGCCACCGGACCATTTCTGAGCTGATGGTTCTGTGGATATGAGACCATCGTGTGCTCTTTCTCTGGTTATCACAAGAGCTGGACATCAGCCATTTTCTGGCAGATTTCACTTTTAACAAGAGATTTTGTCATGGTAAGCCGCGCGGAGGCTTCGTGCATCACGACCGATTCGCTTTGGAAGCGAGACAAAGGAACACCTCCGTTTTGGCCATGTCTGTCTCGGCTTTCAATGCTTACCAGTCCAGTAAGTATCAGTGAAATTGTGGAGAGCTGGACATGTCCAAACTTGTCCTCTGACACGCCGAAAAGGAGGGCAACATACACTGGTTGTCCATGAATAAGTGTTGTCACTGTGTCGAACAAGAACTTTGAGTTACGCTTGTTTTTGTTGATCAAATCAGAGTAATAGGTCCGCTTCGTAGCCAGTAGTGCATGCTTATAGTGTAAGATAGTATCACGCCACGTGAGCTTCTAATTTTGAACTATGCCATTTCCGTTCTAGACCTCTAGCCTTATGCTTGAGGTCATGCAAGAAATCATTGAACCAAGGTGTGTGGTGTGTCACCTTGGATCCTGCCTAGTTTCTGCTTTTTCTCCTCTCTCTCTTCCCAGGTGGTTGGACACAGAGCTGACTGGGGATTGTACAACACGGTAACCTGGCCGCTCTGTATTCAGAGTTTGTGCGTTCTTACGCAGTAATGTTCTGAGCGTCCATGCTCATTGAATTGTGTGCTGCTATTTTTTCCTGCAGCTGTCTTTAGATAATTGATTGCTGTTAGCGCTCAGTCGCTCACTTCTGTTCTGACGTGCCACCCTCTCGTCACTTACCTGTCAGCCATCTGCAGTTCTCCTTGGTTTTTTCTCAGTGGCCCTCCCATTATGTGACTGAGTCCAGCAAAGTGGCGTATGTGATTAATTTGCTCCGTGGAGAAGCTTGTACCTTTGCCACCGGTCTCTGGGATAATGAGTCCCATCTATTAGATTCGTTCCAAGCTTTTTCTCGAGAGTTTAGGCTTATTTTCAATCATCCCATGCGGAAGCATGTCACCTTGCAGTGCCTCCTTTCCCTCCAACAGGAGCACCGCAGCGCTGCAGAGTATTCCGTTGACTTCCGCTTTCTCACCGCTGGGGCGAACTGGAATCCTGAGGTGTTGCAAAGTGTTTACATTCACGGTCTGTCTGAGGCTCTCAAAGACGAGATGGCGGTACAGGATGAGCCGCATGATATTGATCAGCTTATTGCTCTGGTAATCAAAATTGCTAATCGCTTAAGGGAGCGTTGGAGGGAGAAAAGCCGGAGAGCTGACCGAGGCACACCCACCCCGATCCCTCCATGACACGGACTAGGTCCTTCCATGCCGAGCGCCACTGGGCCCCTCTCCAGTCCTCCAGCTCCTCCTGCTGAGGAACCCATGCAGCTGGGCAGGGCAAAATTGTCCCCAAATGAGCGGCGTCAGAGGCTGGAGGCTGGAGTATGTCTCTATTGCAGTGCTAAGGGGCATGTACTTAGCTCCTGTCCCGTGCGGCCAAAAGAAAGGGCTTATCTGTAAGATCCAGGCTTCGGGTGAGCCACGTCCAGTTCACGGGTGTTAATTCATCTCGCACCCAAGTCCCAGCCACAATCCTGTTTGGTTAGCTTTCACTCTCACTCCCTGCACTAATCGACACTGGGGCTGAGGGAAATTTCTTAGATCTCAAGGTGGTGACCGAAGCACGCATCCCGGTCAAAGCACTCCTGTCACCATTAAATGTGCATGCTTTAGATGGCACCTCTTTGCTGCCCATCACCCACCAGACCGAAGCGGTCACATTATTGGTGTCCGGCAACCACCCTGAGGCAATCCGTTTTTTTTTTTTGTTTTTTTTTTGTATTTTCCTCTACATCCCCACTGGTGTTAGGACATCCTTGGGCTGTACTAGACAATCCCCGGATTGATTGGCGGACTGGGACCATCACCCAGTGGAGTGAAACCTGCCTCAGACGGTGCCTTTGTTCTTCGATTCCTCCCTGCTGTGGTGCCGGGGAGTGTCACTTCACACCCCCTGATCTCTCTTTAGTTCCAGAAATTTATCACGACCATGCTGAGGTGTTCAGCAAAGATCGTGCTCTGTCACTCCCTCCTCACAGACCATACAACATTTCCATTGATCTCCTCCCCAGCGCAAAGTTTCCTTCCAATCAGTTATACAACTTGTCGTGCTCGGAGAGAGAATCGTTGGAGACCTATATCCGGGACTCCCTGGCCGCAGGGCTGATTCGGCACTCGTCGTCACCACTAGGACAGGCTTCTTTTTTGTTGGCAAGAACAACGGTAGCTTGCGCCCATGCATTGATTTTAGGGGGCTGAACACCATCACGGTCCGTAACCGGTACCCTCTCCCCCTCCTTGATTCCGTGTTCACGCCTCTGCACAGTGCAACTATATTCACCTCCGGAACGCTTATCACCTAGTACATGTCAAGGAGGGAGATGAGTGGAAGACCGCCTTTAACACCCCACTCGGACACTTTGAGTACCTAGTTATGCCCTACGGCCTCAGCGACGCATGTTTTGGGCCATGTTTCAGTTGCTCGTTAATGATTTCCTTCAGGATTACCTCATTTGCTTCATGTTTGTTTATCTCAATGACATCTTGATCTTCTCCTCCTCTTTGTCCGAGCATACCAAGCATGTCTGTCTGGTCCTCCACAGATTGTTAGAGAGACGGCTTTTTGTTAAGGCTGAAAAATGTGATTTTCACAAGGACACCTCCTAGGGTTCCTTGTGTCTAGGGTTCCTAGGGTTCATTGTGTCTCACAACCGGATACAGCCCAATCTTTCCAAGGTAAAAGCAGTGTTAGACTGGCCAACTCCCACCTCAGTCTAACAGCTACAGCAGTTCCTCGGTTTCACCAATTTTTATCGCTGGTTTATCCACAATTACAGTCAGGTTGCATCTCCACTCACAGCTCTCACCTCATTTAAAGTCTGGTTTCAGTGTTCCCCGCAGGCCAAAGTGGCCTTCAATCATCTCAAACATCTGTTTTCCACTGCCCCGGTCCTTATTCAACCCGAGCCAGAATGCCAGTTCATAGCTGAGGTGGATGCTTCCGATCTGGGTATTGGAGCAATGCTTTCTTAGTGGTCAGAGAATAATGTTGCCTCATCTGTGCACCTTAATCTCCCATCATTTAACTCCTGCAGAAAGAATTATGACGCTGGTAACCAGGAACTTCAAGCGGTCAAGGTGGCCCTTGAGGAGTGGAGACATTGGCTGGAGGGGCTGCAGTGCCTTTCATAGTATGGACAGATCACAAAAACCTCCAGTACATCCAATCAGCAAAACGCCTCAACCCCGGCAAGTCAGGTGGTCCTTGTTTTTTGGGAGGTTCAACTTCTCCATCACTTACAGACCCGGATCTAAAAACAAGAAACCAGATGCCCTCTCCCATCTCTTCAGTTCCCCAAACTGTCCTCTGTCTTCAGACCTCATCCTCTCTCGATACTTTGTGGTGGGCACCCTGGAGTGGGACATCGAGAAGACCGTCCGGGAGGCTTTGAAGCGACATCCCGACCCGGGCGGAGGACCTCCGGGATGGCTGTTTCTTCCGCCAGAAGCTCGATCCCAGTTCCTGCAGTTTTGTCACTCATCCAAACTGGCCTGTCACCCAGGCATCCACAGAACCTTGGACCTTCTTAAGCACCACTTCTGGTGGCCTTCAGTCGTCCAGGCTTGTGCTGAATATGCCACCTGCTCATCACTTACCTGTCTGTCATCTCCTTCCAGACTCCGTCGGCTCCGTGGATGACCACCTGGCCCCGATCACAGATCACTCTGCACTCCACCTCACTCTGGGATCTGGACTAGCGGATCACGGCTCCCTGATTCCACTGCTGTGCGGACTGTGTCTCTACTCCTCAAACCACCTTGCAATTTTCCTAATTTGGCTTTGTTCACCTTTTTGTAATAAATCTTTTGGCTCATCCACCTTCTCTGTTCTCTGCATTTTGGGTCGAACTCCACCCGGGCTAGTTGTAACAAGGTGACTGTGTTTTGGGCAGGCGTGGTTTTAATAAAGGTGGCGCAGTCATGTCGAGTGTAGTTTTGAGCGCTGAGTTTAAACTATCCACAAGACTGTCTACTGATTGGGCATTTTCCAAACATGAAGCTACGATGTCAGGCAGTCTAGCCTGAGTTTGAGTTCAGTCATAGTTGAGGAATTGATGCGTCACAGCAGTGATAAATAAGGTTGCTGTTCCACTAAACATGGCAGCAAAACTGTAAATCTAATAAGTGAATGACCAGAAACTACTGATGCTAGAGGAACCAAATCCAGGGTATTTCCACCCCCAACAGCTAATAAACTAAAGCTAGATTTATAAATAAAAGCAACACCCCTGCCTTGCTTCGCATCACGGGGGACGTGACTAAATGTGTACGCCGGTGGGAAGGCCTCATTTAATAGGAGGACAGCTGCAGGTTTCAACCAGGTTTCACATAACCCAATCATATCTAAGTGATGAGCCATAATTAGAACATTAATCAACAATGATTTTGAGGACAGTGATCTATGTTAATGAGACCCAGACTAAGGACCTCAGTGGGGTTGACAGTTGGACTGTTTGGATTTAGAGGTGGTTCCAGAGTAGCATATATAAGATGCCTGGAAGTAGGTTTAGGTTTGAGACATTCCATGCGGGTTGTAGGTAGCAGACACAAAATATTTGGTATTGCTGGAACAGCCAACAGGCCACCCTCAAATTTCAACATCATCCAATGGAGTAATGAGTATTAAGTTTGAAAAGCATATCCCTCTATGATTTTTATGGACACGTCTACAGAAACAAGCCACAGTCTCAACTTGATGAATTTCCCTCCCTGGCACATAAACTGCACTATCACCATAGTGGTAAATGGTAAATAGACTGCATTTATATAACGCCTTTCCATCTGCATCAGACGCTCAAAGCGCTTTACACATCAGTGCCTCACATTCACCCCGATGTCTGGTGGCTCCCATTCAAGGTACCCACTACACAGGGGTTTAAGGACCTTGCCCAAGGGCCCTTAGTGATTTTCTAGTCAAGCTGGAATTTGAACCAAGGATCCTCTGGTCTTAAGCCCAGTGCTGTAACCACTAGACCATGACCTCCCCTCGTGAATTTTCTGCACTAAGCTATCCACTAAACTAATGGATTCCACATTCACCTTTGTCATAAGCCTTGCAGGGCATCTAATCACCTGCTCCGTGGCCTGCTGTAAAATCCTAATGTTACCCTCCCTGTAGAGCTCTGTCTATGTTTGCAGACAAGATGGTAGCACCTTCCCCAGTAGGGTGAAGGTTGTCCGGCATCAGCAAGCCACGGTGGCCCCAGAACGAAGGCCAGTTATCAATAAAACTAAAGTCTTTCTATCTACAAAATTACACCAGCTACCTATTTAACAATGTATGCCTGCTAAACACCTCATCATTACCTCTGGAGGGCAGGGGACCAGAGACTATTAATTGATGCCAACACATGTTTCTGGCAAGGCCACAAGTCCTCTATGTACATTTTTGTGACCTCAGAGTGCTTCATCCTGACATCATTGGCGCCGACATGAATAACTATATGTGATTGTATCTTGTGCCATGTTCCTTTGTCTGTCTACCCTTCTGCAGCATCAGCACCCAGAAATACATGTAACGTCAGCTGGCGTCTGTAACCTGACTTTGCAGGTGATAGAATCCCCTATCACTAAAGCCCGGAGTTTTGGGCTGGAAATAGGAGTGGAAGTCACCCATGAGCTCAAAGAACTCACATCAGGCATATCCAAGGGAGAAAACCAGTTCACAGTTCAGAGTGGTGGGTGTGATCGGGGTGCCGGCATTTCTAGGCTGATGCTAATGGGCATACTTGCCGGGCCAACACTAACCTCATCTGGAGTGCCCATAACATCTATCTCCACTGACCTACGAAGCTGTTCTAGCTTATGGACACAGCTCTCTAAAAGAGCCACCCTGTCTGCCAGCATCACGCAGGATTTACATAAAGTGTAAAGTAGTGTACATTGTGCTCCAGAAAAATCAAGAGTATAGCAAAGCTAGCACGAGCTAACCACTAACGAAGATGCTAACCACTCCTAAGGTTCACACAGGAGTAAAATAATGAGGTACAATTGACAGCAGTTACACTGAAAAACTAACAGAAGTATTAGACTGGCAGAGACGGTCATGAAACAATCGGGGGGGGGGGGGGGTTGACCTAGCTAATGCAAGCTAACCGCTAGCAAAAATGCTAACCACTCCTAAGATTTACACAGAAGTGAAATAATGAGCTAAAGAGCATCACAACAGCAAACAGTCCATATCAGAAGCAACTTGCCAGATCTGTGAGCCAGCATGGGAAAAGTACAGACATAGTCAACAAATTTCATTCTGTCTTCAAAGGACATGGGACAGTGCCTTACACTTATAAAATACATCTGAAGGAAGATGCCAAGCCTGTAGTACACACTCCAAGAGGAGTACCACTAAGACCTGACTTGAAAAAAGAGCTTGACAGAATGATGCAAATGGGCATCACTTAATGAGTGGAAGAACCCACAGACTGGGTGAACTCCATCACATGGGTCAAGAAAACCAGGTGCTGTAAGAGTCTGCCTTGATCCCAAGATCTAAATGAAAGCATTAAAAAGGGAGGATTATCAAATCCCAAACAGAGGAGATAATGAGCTAAATGGCTGGAGCGAAGCTTTTCAAATTAGATGCTTCTCATGGGTTCTGACAGCTGCAGATAGACCCAGACAGCAGCTGGTACACTACCTTCAACACACCATTTGGGTGCTATGGTTTCTTGAGGCTCCTATTTGGCATTAAATCAGGGGGCAACAGAGAGTGTACCTCCTTCGCAAATTGAAGTCCTTCTCTGTCAGTTCTGTTATTATGGGTCGTTTTTATCAGTCTTTTATTGAAAGTCTTTTATGTTTTTCTTTCATCTGCTGGTTTCCTAGCCTGACACTGAAAGATAAAAGTAGCTTGCATAGTATCACAAAGACATGTTCAAAGATCATTGGAGTGGAAACCAGAGACCTAGCTAGTTTTTGTGAACAGCAAATGGTGAGGAAGGCAAATTGTATTTTGTCTTCTCCCGGACATGTGCTGGCAGGTGAATTTTCTTTGTTGCCTTCGGGCCGTCGTTATGTTTCACCTGTCTGCAGGACGAATCGGTTGTTAAAATCTTTTATTCCTTCTGCTATCCGTCTTTTAAATTCCTCTTAAGGCGTAGATGTATGGGTATGTGGATGTAGTATGTTGCACATTTTATGTGGATGTAGTTTTTTTTTTTTTTTTGTGATGTGCCGGTATGCAGGCTGCTGAAATTAATTGCCCCTGGTGGGATGAATAAAGTTGTCTAAGTCTTAAATCAACCCCAGAGATCTCTCACAGAGCCATGGAGTCCATCACATTGTGTCTGGAAGGCACCAGATTCTACACTGACATCATGGGGAAATACATACCAACAACATCATGGCAAGTTGGAGAAACTCTTACAGACAGTCAAAAAGAATGGAATAAAACTTAATATGGAAAAGTGCCTTTTGGGGGTCACAGAGGTGACTTGTGAGACAAGCTCACAAGTGCAGGAGTGGAACCTGACCAGTCAAAAGTGAAAACCATACTGGGCATGCCTGCCCCACTGACAAAAAAGGAGTGCTGCAAGTCATGGAAAAGATCATTTTTCTGAGTAAGTTCATTTGTAATCTTAGCTCCAAGACAGCATGCCTGAGAAAGTTGCTACAGCACAACACAGTGTTTTAGTGGACTGCACAACATGAGAAAGAGTGGTGAAAAAAGAAAGGAAACTGTAACTACCAAGCCAGTCCTCATGTACTTTGATCCATCAAAGCCAACAAAGATCTCCACTAATGCCTCCAAAGATGGCTTGGGAGCTGTGCTGCTCCAAATGAATGGAGACAAATGGCAACCTGTGGCATACGCATCAAGATCTGTGACAGAAACGAAGCAACACTATGCGCAAATAGAAAGACACTTTGGGCTTAGTGTTTGGATGTGGATAGTTTCACAGTTACGTGTATGGACTGCCAACCTTTAACTGCAGAGACTGACCATAAACCGCTCACATCAATCAGAAAAAAGAACCTTAATGACATGTCACCCAGAATACAGCGAATGATGATGGCATTACAGTGTTATGACTTTGACCTAATCCAGCATCAGATGCCATGTTGCAGAAAATGGTACAGGAGACTGCAAACGATCCCCTGCTGCAGAAAGTGTCTCACCATATCCAGAATGGTTGGACAAATGGAGTCTGCCTGCAGTTTTTCTCTGTGTGTGCAGATTTGTGTACGGGTAATGGTCTGGTTCTGAGGCAAAAAGATTGTTATCCCACACGGCATGTGCCAGGACATGCTTCAATGCATCCATGAGGGACATCTGAGCATGAAAAATGTAAAAGGAGAACAAGCGAAGCAGTTTATTGTCTGGGCATAAACAAGGATATTGAGAAAATGGTCCAGAAATGTCAAAAATGTCTTAAATATCACTACCAACAAACAAAAGAACCAACGTTCATAGCAGACCTACCCAATGGACTGTCACAAAAGAGGAGCACTGATTTATTCCATCTGCATGGCAAGGACCATCTTCTGGATGGATCTGATGGACTGTTATTCTAACTGTCCAGAAGTCATGCAGCTTTCCACTACATCAGCACAGTCTGTTATCACACACATGAAAGGTTTTTTTTTTTTTTTTGCAAGACATGGAATCCCACAATGTGTTGTCAGTGGCAAAGGCCCACAATATGACTGTGATGAATTGAGAGTTTGCAAAACAATGTGGATTTTAACATATCACCTCTAGTCCCTTGCACCCACATTCAAACAGACAGGCAGAAAAAGGGGTCCAAATTGTCAACAGACTGTTTAAAAAAGGCAAGGGACAATGACACTGAAACATATCTGGCTTCGCTAATGTGGCAAAACGACGAAAGATGAACGTTTAATGGCTAGTGATGAGTACTGGTGATAATAAGTTGACAATATATTGTGCAAACAACACCAAAATGTGTCAGAATGCATAATGGGATGGGTGAGTAATGATGGATAATGATGAACTTCTGACACCACCCTGGAGGTTTCACACAGGGAACTCTTTAAATCAACCAACTCAAATATAAGGCACTCAGGTCCATTTGCAACAGAGAGAGACAGTGAAAGTGGTTCAAAAATACAAACTTGATTTTATTATTTACAAGCTATATACAACCAACTCAGCCACATGGGGTGTGTAGCCAGTACATTCTGAGTGCTGGTCCCAAGCCCAGATAAATGAGGAGGGTTGCGTCAGGAAGGGCATCCAGAGTAAAACAAGCCAACCCAACTATGCAGACTAAGAATTGAATTTCCATACCAGATCAGTCGAGGCCCGAGTTAACAACGTCCGCCACCAGTGCTGTTGCCCAACAGGGTGCAGGAGGAAATTGGGCTACTGCTGGGCAAAGACGATGAAGAAGAGGATCAGAACGTTTCCACAAACAGCGGGAGAAGAAGAAAACTAGAAGGGTGGAAATGAGAGTGGGGACTTTGAATGTTGGTAGTATGACTGATAAAGGGAGAGAGCTGGCTGATATGATGGAGAGGAGAAAAGTAGACATATTGTGTGTGCAAGAGACCAAGTGGAAGGGAAGTAAGAGCAGGAGCATCGGTGGTGGGTACAAGTTGTTGTACCATGGTGATGACAGGAAGAGAAATGGTGTTGGGGTCATTTTAAAGGAAGAGTATGTTAAAAGTGTGTTGGAAGTTAACCCTCTGGGGTCCGAGGGCATTTTTTGGACAGCTCACTCGCCTGGCATAAATGTTTAATTATTGCTATTAACAGCTCTCCCTGCATCCCACAATCAAGTTTTATGTCGCTCTTTTTTCAGGACAACCTGTGCTTTCATAATACATATACTTTTGTTGTGTTTTATAAGTGTAATAAAGATTTACAATCAAAAATAAGAAAGAAAAAAGTAAAGTGGCTTCCCAAAATCAGTCCCCGGAACCAGTTACCGCATCTGACCCCGGAGCTAAAGACCAAGCCTTACTCCTGAAAGAAACCCTTCAGGAACGTGACCACAAAATTGAGGAGTTACAAACTGAACTTAGTTCCGCGTGTCTGGAACAAAGAGAAGCTCATGATTTACTCCAACGGGCGTATGGTGAGCTTAAAACATTGAAGAGTCATGCGGGAAAGCATGAAGACATTCTGGAGTCTGAAAAACTGAAGAATCATGAGGTGCTGAGACGTCTGAAAGATACACAAACTCTTTTAGCCGATACTCAAGAACAAAACAAGCGCCTCAGTGCTGAAATGCAATCATTAAAGTGCGAACTCCAATTAAACTCCCAACCACCGGGAGAACCTGAACAAAGAGTCATGTGGGAGAACGGAATGCAAATGTTTGCCACCACATACCGCAAGGAACTGCGCCCTGAACCTCTGTCAGGACCCATGTCGCATCCTCATGAGTTCGAACGTCCTTATCATGGGTATCAAGAGACACCGTCTCTCCTTCCCACTCATACGTATCCTACCACAGTCCTTAATGACAGAGAACTGGACAAGATTGCACGGCTCATTAACCATTTTGAGCCAACTCCAGGAGGCTCCCCTGACACATGTGCGTATTTAAATGACATACGCTATTACCTCAGGGATTTCACTCACGCGACCAGTGAACATTACATCTACCTCATCAAGCGGACTTCCAGCTGCGAGGTTAGCCGGTTCGTTGAGCGTCAACCCGCAGAGGTACGACAAGACTTTGCTAAACTTAATTTAGCATTCCCTCCCTTCCCCTTCCCCTTGCTGGGGGGAAGGAGACTGAGCTTGTGCGGGAGGTTGAGAGATACCAACTAAAGATAGTCGGGCTCACCTCCACGCACAGCTTGGGCTCTGGTACCCAACTCCTGGAGAGAGGCTGGACGCTCCACTTTTCTGGCGTTGCCCAAGGGGAGTGGCGGAGAGCTGGGGTCGCATTGCTTATTGCTCCCCAGCTCAGTCGCCATGTGTTGGAGTTCACTCTGGTGAATGAGAGGGTTACGTCCCTACGCCTTTGGGTCGGGGACAGGTCTCCCACTGTTGTCTCGGCCTATGGGCCGAGCGGCAGTGCAGAGTACCCGACCTTCTTGGAGTCCCTAGGAGGGGTACTAGATAGCGCTCCGGCTGGGGACTCCATTGTTCTCCTGGGGGATTTCAACGCCCACGTGGGCGGCGACAGTGAGACCTGGAGGGGGGTGATCGGGAAGCATGGACTCCCCGATCTGAACCCGAATGGTGTTCAGTTGTTGGACTTCTGTGCTAGTCACAGTTTGTCCATCACAAACACCATGTTTGCGCACAAGAGTGTCCATAAGTACACGTGGCACCAGGACACCCTGAGCCGGAGGTCGATGATCGACTTTGTCGTTGTATCATCTGACCTTCAGCCACGTGTCTCGGACACTTGAGTGAAGAGAGGGGCTGAGCTGTTGACCGAACACCACCTGGTGGAGAGTTGGATCCGCTGGGAGGGGAGGAAGCCGGTCAGACCTGGCAGGCCCAAACGTATCGTGAGGGTCTGCTGGGAACGACTGGCGGAACCCTCTGTCAGTGAGGTCTTCAACTCCCACCTCCGGGAGAGCTTCTCCCAGATCCCGGGGGAGGTTGGAGACATGGAGTCCGAGTGGACCATGTTCTCCACCTCCATTTTTGATGCGGCCGCTCGTAGCTGTGGTCACAAGGTCTCTGGTGCCTGTCGCAGCGGAAATCCCCGAATCCGGTGGTGGACACCAGAAGTAAGGGATGCAGTCAAGCTGAAGAAGGAGTCCTACTTGTCATTGTTGTTAGGTGGGACCCCGGAGGCAGCTGACAGGTACCGGCAGGCCAAGCGTGCCACAGCCCGTGTGGTTGCAGAGGCAAAAACCCAGGTCTGGGAGGAGTTCGGGGAGGCCATGGAGGAGGACTATCGGTTGGCCTTGAAGAAATTCTGGCAAACCGTCCAACCCCTCAGGAGGAGGAAGCAGCTCTCCACCAGCACTGTCTACGGTGCGGATGGGGAGCTGTTGACCCTGACTGGGGATGTTGTTGAGTGGTGGAAGGAATACTTCAAGTATCTCCTCAATCCCATCGTCACGTCTTCCGAAGAGGAAGCAGAGACTGGGGACTCAATGGGAGATTCATCCATTACCTTGGCCAAAGTCACAGAGGTGGTTAGAAAGCTCCTCAGTGGCAAGGCTCCTGGGGTGGATGAAATCCATCCTGAGTACCTTAAGTCTCTGGATGTTGTGGGACTGTCTTGGCTGACATGCCTCTGCAACATCGCGTGGCGGTCGGGGACAGTGCCTCTGGATTGGCAGACCGGGTGGTGGTCCCTCTGTTTAAGAAGAGGGACCAGAGGGTGTGTTCCAACTACAGGGGGATCACACTCCTCAGCCTCTCCGGTAAGGTCTATTCCAGAGTACTGGAGAGGAGAATTCGACCAACGGTCGCACCTCGGATTCAGGAGGAGCAGTGCGGTTTTCGTCCTGGTCGCGGCACACTGGACCAGCTCTACACACTCCAGGGTTCATGGGAGTTCGCCCAACCAGTCCACATGTGCTTTGTGGATCTGGAGAAGGCGTTCGACCGTGTCCCTAACCCTGTGGGGGGTGCTCCGGGAGTACGGGGTGCGGGGTCCTTTGCTAAGGGCTATCCGGTCCTGCAGCAGGAGCTTGGTTCTCATTGCTAGTAGTAAGTCAAACCTGTTTCCAGTGCATGTTGGCCTCCGCCAGGGCTGCAATTTATCACCGGTTCTGTTCATTATCTTTATGGACAGAATTTCTAGGAGCAGCCAGGGTGTAGAGGGGTCTGGTTTGGGAACCACAGAATCTCGTCTTTGCTGTTTGCGGATGATGTGGTTCTGTTGGCTTCGTCAAATCAGCACCTTCAGCGTGCACTGGGGCGGTTTTCAGCCGAGTGTGAAGCGTCTGGGATGAAAATCAGCACCTCCAAATCCGAACGGAATAAGATACTTTGCCCTCTTCAGGTTGGTGGAGTGTCCTTGCCTCAAGTAGAGGAGTTTAAGTATCTTGGGGTCTTGTTCACGAGTGAGGGACGGATAGAGCGTGAGATTGATAGATGGATCGGTGCAGCATCTGCAGTGATGCAGTACCTGTATTGGACCATCGTGGTGAAGAGAAAGCTGAGTAGGGGGGCAAAGCTCTCGATTTACCGATCAATCTACATTCCGATCCTCACCTATGGTCATGAGATTTGGCTCATGACCGAAAGAACGAGATCGCGAGTACAAGGGCCGAGATGAGTTTCCTCTGCAGTGTGGCTGGGTGCTCCCTTAGAGATAGGGTGAGGAGCTCGGTCACTCGGAAGGAGCTCGGAGTTGAGCCGCTGCTCCTCCATGTCGAAAGGAGCCAGTTGAGGTGGCTCAGGCATCTTTTCCGGATGCCCCCTGGACGCCTCGCTGGAGAGGTGTTCCGGGTGCGGCCCATCAGGAGGAGGCCCCGGGGAAGACCCAGGACACGCCGGAGGGACTACGTCTCTTGGCTGGCTTGGGAATGCCTTGGGATTCCCCCAGAGGAGCTGGGGGAGGTGTGTGTGGATCGGGAGTTCTGGGCGGCTTTGCTTGAGCTGCTACCCCCGCGACTCGGCTCCAGATAAAGTGGAAGAAAATGGATGGATGGATGGATGGATGGATGGATGGATGGATGGATGAAACCATCTGACAGAGATCGACCCAAGGATCGAGGTGGACCATGAGCACAACCGCAGTAGTCCCCACGAAACCAAAGTGACTTTGGAACCAGAGAGGGCTCCAAAACCCGTGAAAATCGGGGTAATAAATTCAAACCCACACAGTGGGAGAAGCCCACCACATGGGAAGATCAACCCGATGACAGACGTGAGTACCCAGGTGATCGATCCCAGGCATGGCAGGGTTCCAGACACCCACATCAGGGACCACCTGGATGCAACAATAAGGCACTTGGAACCGAGACTCCAGAGAAACGGACCAGTCCAAGCACTCAAGTAAGGATGTGGACTCACGCCTCCACCAAGAAACCCGTAAGATCATGAAAGGCCTCCTCCAGGAGTTTGAGGATGAAAAGGCCAAAAAGAAAGCTAACGTGCTGCGTTGCATGTAAACCGCATAGCTCCAACTACCATCCCAGGTTCTTCACAAACTCCGCCAAAGGTGTATAAAAAAAACCTATATCGGAGTGTAGACAACCCACTAGCGGCACCATCCGAGGACCCATGTCCTGAGATGCCGTATTTTTCAGATGGCGACCAAGAACCAAGAGAAACCAAGGCTGGTCCTCCCAGTGCCATCTAGGTAGTCCAGGTCGATCAGGACAAGAGATCACACGCTGACCCAGCATCCGTTATTCCTGGACAACCACCTGTGCGGAAATTCTTGGCAATCTCTCTGAGAAGGGGATTGCAAAGAAATTTTATTTGTCCCTAATCCTGGAAAACTTACTCAGACACCATTCCCTTCCTCATAGGGAAAGATTTTCCCAATCGATTTGAACCCCTCATTGATTTCAAACAGTTAAAACTGTGGACACAAGTCCGTCACCATGTCCCACCTGAGGTGACTCAACCAGCAGAGCCCCAATGTTAAGCCATTAAGACTCTGATCCCAGACGATATAGAACCCCCACGCGACACGGTCACAGTGAACATCTCGTCAACTGTAGACCTGCGGAATGCTTCATGGCCCCCAGATGCACTGCTGGCCGAAAAGGACACTTTTCTCTGTAAGCTGTCAGAGGACATTAATGCGAATGAGTACTGCCCTCTGGTAGTAGAAAACACACATACTGCTGATGTAGCTCTGGCTCTGTGGGCCGAAAGATCAGCTATTAGTCAAAGTCTGACTCATTGAGCAAATCCAATCCAGACATTTTATATGTGGAAAAATCTTTCCATTTTCCAAAGGACCCTCTACCCCAGACCATACTCAAGCAACTGGAGTCTGCACACTTAGAACACGCTGGAACCGACAAGAATTGAGACACTCATTCTTAGTCATTCCAAAATTACCACGCTCTGTTGACATAGGAGGCGACTTCCTTGTCCGATTGGAGGTACAGGTTGACAGAGTCAATCAGGTCCTCTGGTCTTTGACCAGAGCATGCGATGACCCCGCTTACTCCGATCCGGAGTATCTAAAGTCCTGTCAATTGATCCCTGACGCATGTCAGGTAGTGGGTGATGGTCACATCACGATACCTGCCCACATGAAAAATGCACCACTCCACCTTGTAATACGTCCAGGACAATGGCTCCGAGACTCGCAGGTAGTCTTCCAGCCATCCCAGCTCTTCACCAAACTGGCACTGTCTCTCGAAGCCACCCCACTTCTAAGCCTAAGAAGTTGGACAACTCGCTTGGCGGTGCATAACTACACTGGCGAAGACATCATGATTCCCAAAGCCACCCCACTGGGCTGGTTAATCAGCACTGAATTTCAGGAATTTGAGCTGAACATCCCAGTTCTTGGACAAGTCCCCCCATTGCTTCTTCCCTGTTCACAACGGTGGGTTGTCTTTTCCAAACCCTTAAGAGCGATCGCTGTATTTCCAGCGATCATCTCTGAGGAAGACACTGTTGGAAGAATAGACCTTGACAACTCTGACAACATGGTCCTCTAGACCCTTACAGTCCTCATGGTCGACTCTCAGAACAAAACAAATGCTGGAAATGACACTGAACCAGCTCTGAACCTTAACCAAGGTTCTGATTCTGAGTTTGCATCTCAGGAAGAACAAGTCTTAACACCTGCAGATGGTTTAAAGAATGATAAGGATCGAGGACGCCTAAGAGATCTACTCTATAAATACCGAGCATCCTTTGCCAATGATTCATTGGATTGTGGACTCACACACATCCACTCTGTGCATATCCCAACTGCCCCAAACACACCGCCCACCTTCATGCAGCAGTACAAAACTCCTTTGGCATCCTATGAACCTGTACAGGAAATTATAGATGACCTATTGGGAAAAGGGATCATAAGATCATGCAACAGCACCTATTCAGCCCCTGTATGGCCGGTAATCAAACCAAACAGTAAGTGGAGACTTATCATCGATTACCGCAAGCTCAACCAACAGGTGTCGCTAGCTCGATGGCCAATGACTCGGTTAGAGCAGGAACTTCCTAAAGTGAAAGACGCAAGATACTTTTCCATGCTTGACGTGGCCTCCGGGTTCTGGACAATCGCTGTCCATGAAGACGATCAACACAAACTGGCATTCACCTTCGCCAACCGCCAGTACACTTCCACCAGGTGCCCATTTGGCTATGCCAACTAACCTGCAGAATTCAAAGTCAAAGTCAAGTCAGCTTTATTGTCAGATATGCTATACATGCTCGACATAGAGCACAGATGAAATTTCAGTCCTCTCAGACCCACGGTGCAGAGTATAGAATAAAAACTACTATTGAGCTAAGTAAAAAATTTACCTTAAATATTACTGATTTACAAAATAAAAATAAAATTCATATAAAACAGTATAAACAGTGTAGATCATGCAAGTATAACAGTATGATACTGTTGTGCAAATGGTAAATGGCAAA
Source organism: Thalassophryne amazonica (assembly GCF_902500255.1). Classification (NCBI taxonomy): domain Eukaryota; kingdom Metazoa; phylum Chordata; class Actinopteri; order Batrachoidiformes; family Batrachoididae; genus Thalassophryne; species Thalassophryne amazonica. Next base: position 66,455,182 of record NC_047116.1, read on the forward strand.
AGTGTACTATTGTAAATAGTATGACATTAAATACGATGCAATGGATAACAGTGTAATACAGTATAACAGTATAATACAGTGGTGCAAGTGGCAGTATGCTCATGATAGTGCAATGACTGTATACTAATGTACCAGTATCAGTACAGGCGTTCCTGATGGGGACGCAATAGTGCAATGGGGAGGATAAAGTGAGGTGTGCGTGGGCATGCAGGGTCAGTGGTGGGGTGGTGAGTGGGGGGAGAAAAGGGAGGGAGTTGAGCATCCTGACTGCCTGGTGGAAGAAACTGTCTTTGAGCCTCCTGGTTTTGGCCCGGAGACTCTGCAGTCTCCTCCCTGATGGCAGAAGGGTAAAAAGACTGTAAGTTGGGTGGGTGGGGTCACCTGCGATCCTGGTGGCTTTGCAGGTGAGGCGGGTGTGGTAGATGTCCAGCAGAGAGGGGAGAGGGACACCGATGATCTTCCCAGCTGCTTTCACAGTGCGCTGCAGTGTCTTGCGGCAGGCACCGTACCACACAGTGATACTGCTGGTCAGGATGCTCTCGATGGTACCCCTGTAGAAGGAGTACATGATGGGGGTCAGGGCTCTTGCTTTCCTCAGTTTTCGCAGAAAGTAGAGTCCCTGTTGGGCTTTTTTGGCCAGAGATGTGGTGTTGATGTTCCAGGACAGGTCATTGGGAGATGTGTACACCCAGGAACTTTGTGCTGCTCACCCGCTCCACTTCAGTGCCATTGATGGTTAGTGGAGCATGCTGAGCGGGCTCTCTCCTGAAGTCCACGACAATCTCCTTTGTCTTCTCCATGTTCAGGTGGATATTGTTGTCCATGCACCACGTGGCCAGGCAGCTCACCTCACTCCTGTAGCTTGTCTCATCATTGCTGTTGATGAGACCCACCACAGTCGTGTCATCTGCGAACTTGATGAAGAGGTTGGAACTGGATGTAGGTGTGCAGTTGTGGGTCAGCAGAGTGAAGAGGAGGGGGCTCAGCACACATCCTTGGGGGGCTCCTGTGTTCAGCGTGATGGTGCTGGAGCTGTTCCTGCATTCAACATCTTCTTGAACAAGGCGTGCCCTGATGCTAACGAGCGAGGCACCCTTATCTATGTTAACGACATACTAATGCGAAACCCCACATTAGACACACATTTGGAGGAGACTGATCACATTCTGGGCCAACTCACAACTGCTGGTGCTAAAATCTCACTGTCAGAGTGTCAGTGGTGTCGGACCAAGGTCATCTACTTGTATATGGGTCTCCTTGTCGGACCAGACAGAGTGCAGCCACATGTTGGACGATTCCAAGGCATTACCAACATCAAAACACCTACAAACCAGAACTGCCCAGCTTTCTGGGAGTGTGCAACTACTCCCGCTAATTCATTGAAAACTATGCAGATTTGGCGAAACCACTGACAGACCTGTTCAAGAATGATACGCGGTTCCTATGGGGTGAACCCCAAGAACAGGCCATGCAGGCTCTGAAAGGCAAACTCTGCTCAGCATACCCCGATTGTAGCAAAGAATTCCACCTACAGGTGGGATTCTCTAATCAATGCCTAAGCGCGGGACTGTACCAGATGTACAACAAAGATAAGCGAGTGGTCGCATACGCGAGCAAAACACTACAACTACCGGAACTTAAATTCAGTGACTGTGAAAAAGCCCTACTAGCAGCAGTCTGGGCTGTGAAATATTTTGTCAACTATCTGGGAGGACAAAAAGTCATTGTAGAAACCAATCATCAACCAGTGACATTCCTTAACAGTCAAAGACTGTGAGAAGGTGTAGTAACAAACTCACGAGATGCGTCGTGGTTGATGGCACTGCAAAGTTTTGACATGGAGGTGCAGTACACACAAGATCGCAAAACTCCCCTAGGCACAGGGTTAGCTGCTTGCCAGCGCTGCACAGAAGACACACCGGCTGCAACCCCCTTTAACGAAGACGTGTCACCACCTGACTCCCCTAATCACAATTACTTTGACCACAACGCCTGCCAAGGCATGATCACTGCGTACATGGATGGCTGTTCATTTCAGCATGAAACAGTCGCCCGGGCAGGAGTGGGGGGTTACGTGGATTGACAACACACCACATGAGCCACAAACGTTCCAACTGGGACCACAGTCCTCTCAGTATGCAGAAATTGCTTGCATACTCATAACATGCCAGTTAGCTGTGGTGCGAAAGGTCAAAACATTTGTGCTATGCACAGATTCGAACTATGCACTCCTTAGCTTTTTGTGCCACCTACCTGGCTGGAAGCGCAATGGTTTTGTGACCTCCAACAGGAGATCAGTCAAACACAAAGAACTGTATGTGGCTTGAGACCACCTCATAGCTACGCATGACCTCCAGATATACTGGAAAAAGGTGAGAGGTCACTCCCGCACACCAGGCCAAGACAAAGAATTTAATGACTTGGTTGACACACTAGCCAAGCAAGGCGCTCTAGACGGCTGCCGAGGGGCATTCGATGAGGCACTTTTGCCCCACCCACCCACCCACCCATGCTGTATCATTGGTGACTCGTGCCAGGACTGCTGCCGCAGACCGTACCACAGCCCCCCCCCCCACAACAGCCTCAGTTGCTCCAGATTTCTCTGACTCTGACCTGGCTTCACTCCAGGCTCTGGACCCGGCCATAAACAAAATGGTGCTACACCTCAATGATCCTCAAGTTCACCCACTCACTGAGGATGATTTTGCTTCCATCCCTGACTTAAAACAGCTGTACCATGCCCGAGATAACGTACAAATGCTCCGTGGCATCTTGTTCTATGCTTCCGAGGATCTCTCTTCACCTGCGTTAGTGGCTCCTCGTAACCACCGGGGGGTGATGTTGATGCACGGGCACGATTCAGCATGCGCTGGTCACAGAGGAATGAAAGCAACATACAATGCGATACGACAGGTGGCATAATGGCCAAAAATGCAGAAGGATGTGAGCGAATCCATCAAAGGCTGCTTGGTCTGCTGCCAATTTCAACCTGTGAACCCAATTCTCAGAGCTCCCTTACAAAAAGAGGTATTTCCTTCCCTTGGTCAGATCTACAAATTGACTGGGTAGGACCCCTCACGAAGTCTGCAAGAGGAAACAAATATTTCCTCACTGTCACATGTGACTTCACCAAATAGCTGGAATGTCGACCGGCTCTGAACGATACAGCCTTGACGGCAGCCTATTTGTTGATGAATCACATCTCACGATTTGGACTACCTATCTGCATAAACCCGGATAGAGGCACCCACTTTACCAGCAAAGTCATGCAACAACTCTGGCAATTGCAGGGGGTAAAGGCGAACTTCCACATCAGCCAACACCCTCAGTCGTCAGGACAGGTGGAAAGGGCCAACCGAACTGTGGTGACCATCCTGCGCAAATATGTGGCAGACAACCACAGAGACTGGGATGTGAAACTTCCCCTGGTCCACATGGCCATCCAGGTGACCCCTCACAAATCAACGGGGTTCTCCCCTTTTCAAATGACGACAGGCCGACAGATGACGCTACCTCTCCACCTGCTGTACCAGCCAGGGGCTGCAAACATTGTGACAGCGTACACGGCTCAACAATACATGACCTGACTAAACATCTGAAAGCCACCTTCTCCTTTGTTCAAAAGCAATTGAACAAAAGCGCAGAAGGTCGAAAAGCCTACTATGACCAGAAGGTGTCCCACCATGAGAAACAAGTGGGGGACAAGGTGTGGTACTACTCTTCGGGCAACCCAGCCAAAAAACAACCAGGTTAACTCGCAAGCTTCTACCCCATTTGACCATACCGTATTTAGTGACTGACAAACTCTCCGCCGTCGTATACCAAATCAAGGTCAGCAAGGGTCAAAGAGAACCAGTTTTCAAGTGGGTACACCGCAACCAAATTAAGCCTCACAAAACCCCCATGGGAGTCACCAGGGACACCACAGTCAACGATAGAACCTAAACCCACTCATTAGGTCGAGAGGACGCAAAGAAGGAATATCGAAACCTGCCGCGTCCCAAACAACTGAGTTACACCGATTGAGACAAATTAAGAAAATAATTTTAACTCCCAACAGGACAAATAAAACAACTCAGGTGATCTCACCAGCACCACCGTAGTGAGGGTGAACCACCACGTGACCTCAAAGCTCCGTCCTTAACAAAAAAGGAAAAGAGGCGACATCCTAATGCTCTAATTGAGAATCAGTCAGTGCTATAAGCCAGAAAAGCAAAAGAAAACCTCTAACCATTTTAAGACAAATTTCTTACCATGTTTGTTGTATTTGCCAGGATGACCTGGCTCATGACCCTGCTGCTCCTTGGTGCAACCGTCGCCACCACCTCCCCAGACATGGTTAAATTCGGACCAGAATCGGGCATCGTCCTGAAGGACCAGCCCGGCTTATTGATAATAAACTGCCGCTTGCACACACAGAGGGTGTTAGTCAGGCTCGACCCCACAGAAGTGTACAGGCCCAACTTTGCCAGCAGTACAGTGAATCTGGTCTCCTGGGCAGATAGCCGGTGGACCAAATCTGTCCTGAAGCATGCTGAGGCAGACATAGTCCACATGCTATGATGGAGAAGTTCACGGTAACGCAAGCAGAACTGAGTGGACTCAACAAAAGAGAAAAGAGGTTCATTGGAGGTCTGCTAATGCCAGCCTCAGCTATAGGATCCCTCTTCAGTTTTGGCTTGTCAGCAGTTAACACTGTGACATTGACCACAGTAAAGAGACACGTTTGCGAGCTTCAACAGGTAATCCCTGAAATACAGGCTGTGACGGAGCAGCCCCGCCAAAGCCCGTGGCGTCACCTCCGACCTAACCACGCACTCACTCGCTCACTTACCTTCATTCAGTCAACTCCCCGTCCTCCTGCACAGTTTCCAATAATCGCCAGTCCATCTCACCACCGCAGTAGTCTTGGGTGCACACTAGGCAACTGTTAAATCCTCCATGATCCATAGTTTTGTCCAGTAACTAACTCTTCCCCACTGTCAAACCGAGCGCTGTGTTTACATCCGGTTTTATTGCGTCCAGCGCGGGACATTAGCGTCCGACGTCATCGCTGATGTCATCATTAAGGGCTGGTTTTTCAAAAATCTGATTTTATTATTTTTCCTGACTTTCTTACAGGTAAAGGGACAAGGCGAAATAATAAAGTATTAATTTGATGATTTTTTTGTATTTTTGTATTTCTGAAAGCCGCAGTTTGATTGCAGAAAACTGTAGTTTGTTGGTTAATTGGTTTGTGGGAGGGGCCTAGGGGTATAAAGGGGCACCAGTCTCCCTGGCTCAGTTAGTCTGGGCCTGGTTGTGTTACAGAGAAGGTAACTATGATCCTTTTGTTTGTTGTTATTTTTCTGTTGGTTGTAAATATTGTAAATAATTGTTCACTGTTTGTTTGTATAGCACTCCTCTTTGATTTTTGGGAAATTAAAAACACCTTAAAAACATCCTGCGACTTTTACCATCGTTTATCACCCTGTACAAGAACCCTGTCACACAGGCTCATCTTAACGTACAGAGAGAAGGTCTCGAGACAATCGAACAAACCGTACGCGACACTGTGGTAATCCTTAACACCCATACCAACGTGTTGCAGGAAGACTATGCACATACAAAGATGTTGAGTATGCTCATGGCGGACATGACAGGGACGTCGGATCTTCAATTGACAGCTTCGCTGATGGTAGGATTCCACCCTACATTGTTCCTTTAACCCCAGTCCACCAACTTCTAGAGTCCGTAACCCATAGCATAGTCACGCGGCTACAAGCTCACCTCGCGTACACATTGGGAAGCTCAATTCCAGTCTATGTAGATCCAGAGGATCTGGAAATGGCGTTCCTAATTAACTTGCCTATTGTCTCTACTCAAAACATCTACAGAGTCACAAGTGTCATGAACGTAGGTCTCTGGCAAGGAGACAATCACATCAAAATCCACACACCAACCGGGGTGACTTTCAACGACACTAATCCTGAGCTATACTTAGTGCCGAATCTCAAAATGTGCACTGTCACTAAGGACATCCATTATCTGTGTCCCAGCAAATCGCTGTCCAACGACCATCACGCCATTCTGCCAAGTCATGGACACTCAGGTAGAGATAGTAGGACAACGCTGGTTAGTCAACACCCCTGAAAAATTAGCCCTACTAGTGTACGACCGTCATGATACAGCGACTCGTATTGAAACTCCCTCGAAAGACTTTGTGGGTCACAGTACCCGAAAACGCCCTGCTCCGCATTGGTGAGGTATCCCTCTACCACCAAATATGCACGACTCCCAGTCACAATCCTCTGTGGGGACTTAACACTTAACGCTCCAGCACTGATTGACACAGGATCGGAAGGGAACCTACTGGATAGTAGGTGGGTGAGTCCCCCCAATCTCACGCAGGTGCCGGCTGAATATCATGACCTTGCTGATGTCTTCAGCAAGGATGTGGCACTCACCCTGCCCCCGCATCGACCATATAATTGTGCCATTGATTTGGTTCCAGGCACTGAGTATCCATTCAGCAGACTGTACAACCTCTCACGTCCTGAACGCGAATCTATGGAGACCTACATCCGGGACTCATTAGCTGCCGGGCTAATCCGAAATTCTTCATCCCCGTTAGGTGCAGGTTTCTTTTTTGTGGGCAAGAAGGACGGCAGTCTCCGTCCATGTATTGATTATAGAGGGATGAATGAGATCACGGTTCACAACCAATACCCGTTACCTCTATTGGATTCAGTGTTCACGCCCCTGCATGGAGCCAAAATTTTCACAAAACTGGATCTTAGGAATGCTTTCCATCTGGTTCGGATATGGAAGTGAGACGAATGGAAGACGGCATTTAACAACCCCTTAGGGCACTTTGAGTACCTGGTCATGCCGTTCGGCCTCACCACCGCCCCCGTGATGTTTCAGGCTTTGGTTAACGACGTTTTGTGGGATTTCCTGCACCAATTCATCTTCGTATATCTAGACGATATCCTCATTTTCTCCCAGGACTCTGAGACTCATGTTAAGCATGTCCGTCAGGTCCTTCAGTGGTTATTGGAGAACCGGCTGTTTGTGAAGGCCGAGAAGGGCAAGTTCCACCGCACCTCTTTGTCCTTCTTGGGGTTCATTATCTCCTCCAACTCTGTCGCACCCGATCTGGCTAAGGTAGCTGCGGTGAGAGATTGGCCCCAACCGGTAAATCGTAGGAAGCTGCAACAGTTCCTAGGGTTCGCCAATTTTTACAGGAGGTTCATTAAGGGCTATAGTCAGGTAGTTAGCCCCCTTACAGCCCTGACCTCCACCAAAGTCCCCTTCACCTGGTCGGATCGGTGCAAAGCCGCGTTTAGGGAGTTGAAACACCGGTTTTCAACTGCACCAGTTCTGGTGCAGCCCAATCCTAGCCGCCAGTTTATTGTTGAAGTGAATGCCTCTGACTCAGGGATAGGAGCTGTGCTGTCCCAGAGCAGAGAGTCCGATAGTGTTCTCCACCCTTGTGCTTACTTCTCCCGCAGGTTAACCACCGCCGAACGGAAGTATGACGTTGGCAATCGGGAACTCCTGGCTGTGAAAGAGGCCCTTGAGGAGTGGAGACATCTGTTGGAGGGAGCTGTGGTCCCATTTGTGGTTCTCACTGACCACCGGAACCTGGAATATATCCAGACCGCTAGGTGGATGAACCCCAGGCAAGCCCGGTGATCATTGTTTTTCAGACACTTTAACTTCAAGATCACCTACCGCCCCGGGACCAAGAATGTCCGGTCTGACGCCCTGTTCTGGGTGCATGAAGAGGAAGTTAAAGCAAGGCTGTTGGACCCACCGGACACCATTATACCAGAATCCACTATCATCACAACACTCACATGGGACGTGGAGGGAGTTGTTAGGGAGGCACTGACGCGACACCCGGATCCCGGAGGTGGACCACCCAACAGACTGTACGTGCCACCAGACGCTCGGACTGCCGTGTTGGAGTTCTGTCACGGTTCCAAGCTCTCCTGCCATCCGGTGTGTGAAGGACCATGGCAGTGGTCCGGCAGCGGTTCTGGTGGCCATCAGTCGAAGCCGACACCTGGGACTACATCAGGGCATGCACCACCTGCGCCAGGGGCAAGGCTTCCCACCAGCCGGAGAGGGGGCTCCTCCAGCCGTTGCCTGTGCCTCATCACCCCTGGTCCCACATTGGAGTGGACTTCGTCACGGGTCTCCCTGCCTCCCAGGGGAAGGCAGTCGTCCTGAAGATAGTGGACCGGTTCTCGAAGGCGGCCCACTTCGTGGCCCTCCCGAAGCTCCTGACTGCCCAGGAGACTGCAGACCTCCTGGTCTACCACATCGTGTGTCTGCATGGTATCCCCACGGACATCGTATCAAACCGTGGTCCTCAGTTCTCCTCGCAGGTCTGGAAGAGTTTCTGTAAGGAGCTGGGGGCCATGGCGAGCCTGTCGTCCAAGTACCACCCACAAACTAACGGTCAAGTAGAGCTGGCTAACCAGGACTTGGAGCAGGCCTTGAGATGCGTCACTTCTGTGCACCCGACGGCCTGGAGTCAACACCTGGACTGGATCGAGTACATACATAACAGCCAAGTGTCGTCGTCCTCCACCGGCCTCTCCCCGTTCAAGGTCTGCTTGGGGTATCAACCCCCTGTTGTTTCCAGCTGTCGAGGGAGAGGTCGAGGTGCTCTTGGTCCAGGCCCACCTCAGAAGATGCCGTCGGGTGTGGAAGAAAGCCCGCTCTGCTCTCCTGAAGGCCCGGACGTGGGCTAAGGACCATGCAGACCGCTGACGAGCCCCGGCCCCAGCTTATCAACCCAGGCAGGAGGTTTGGCTGTCTACTAAGAACATACCTCTGCAGATGGATTCACCAAAGCTAACTGACCGTTACACTGGACCATTTAAAATAGTCAAGGTGATCAGCCCTGCTGCAGTAAAACTGCTACTCCCGGCATCGCTAAAGATTCACCCTGTTTTTTGCATGTGTCCTGGATCAAACCACACCACACGTCAGACCTCTGTACCCCTGGACCGGTGCCACCTCCTGCCCGGATCATCGATGGTGAACCAGCTTGGACCGTCAAAAAACTCCTTGATGTTCGTCGGAGGGGGCCGGGGTTACCAATATCTGGTAGACTGGGAGGGGTATGGCCCTGAGGAACGCTCCTGGGTGAAGAGGAGCTTCATTTTGGATCCCACCCTCCTGGCAGATTTCCACAGAGAGCACCCAGACAAGCCAGGTCGGGCGCCAGGAGGCACCCGTTGGGGGGGGTCCTGTTATGTGGGCCGCTGAAGAGGAGATACTGCTGGCCCACCACCAGATGGTGCCTTGCCATGGCGCATGGGCCTGTTGGCCTCCTTGGGCACCACCAGGTGCACTCCATTGGCTGTCAGCTGTTTGTCATCTTCTTCATCATCACCCATAAAACCCTGGAAAGGACACCATAACTCTGCCGAGTTATCAGCTTACCACACAGGTAAACATACTCAGCTGTTTTCTGCCGTACACACATTTATTGCTACTGAAGTCTTTGCAGTTGTGATTTATTTACTTGCAGCTTGTAGCCAGGTTTGTGGGAAGTTTGGAGGAGTTGGCGTCTCCACTCCTCAACAACAATTGACAACAACAATAACAATTGACACTGCACATTTTCCAGTTTTCCTCTGCATTCTGGGAGTATTTGGATTTATTCCTTCAGTAGAATTACTGAGTTTTGCTGACTGTTTGCTGGGTGTACACACACCCACCTAATCTGTTTTTGCTCCTGCCAGCAGTACTAGTCAGACAGCCTCGAGCGGTGGTCACCTGGGGTACCAGGACTTGGCGGCTCTGGTGTATTGCAGGCCTCCGGCTGGCGGTGGGACTTCATGGGTTCCGGCTCTTCTCTGGATAGGCATCTCCTACCCTCGAGCCTGCCCATGTGTCACCATTTTGTTATTAATTGGACTCAGCATATTCGTAACCTGTTTGCACTTTTGCATAATAAATTGTTATTTATTTGAACTCCTATTGACCACTCACTTACGCCTCCTAACGTGGGTCCATGCATTCACTTTCCCAGCAGGATAACTTGGCCACGTCATGGATTCCGAGGGGCATTTACCACCTAATGACCGATCAAAGGAAGTGCAAGGTGCGCAGGATCCACCAGGAGGATCACTGGGTGAGCTGTGGCACATTCTGTCTAACCTCACTGCCCGGTTGGATTTATTAACTGAGCAGGACGCTCACCTCAGCCGTTGGATGGAGGCTCTCACCGCGCAGGCAGACACGCGCGCGTCAGGCACGGCCACAGCCGCTCCCCCTACAGTGGATCTGCCGCCAAACAGAGTGAATCCAGTGGTCGTTCAGAGGTCCCCCCCTCGTCGCCTGAAGCTTAGATAAGTCCCCCGGAACCGTACGGTGGTTGTGTTGAAATGTGCACGGACTTTCTGATGCAGTGCGCGCTCGTTTTTTCACAACAGCCCGTTATGTACGCATCAGAGCACAGCCGGGTGGCTTACGTAATTAATTTACTTCGGGGCAGAGCACGCGCCTGGGCTATGGCGCTCTGGGAACGAGATTCACGGGTCCTCTCTACTTATACTGAGTTTATAAGGGAGTTTCGACTGGTGTTCAATCATCCCAATAGAGGCGAGGCCGCTTCTAATATGCTGCTGTCAATGAGACAGGGACGACGGAGTGCAGCTGATTACGCAATCGACTTCCGCATCACGGCAGCGAGGTCTGGTTGGAATTCAGTCTCACTCCACGCCGCCTTTGTAAATGGGCTGTCTCCGGCCCTAAAGGAGCATCTGGTGACTAAGGATCAGCCGCGGGATTTAGATGGGCTTATCAATCTAGTTATTTGTCTTGACAATCAGTTACAGGAATACAAGTGGGAGCAAGACGAAGGGCATGGCCGGGTGCGCACCGTCCCTCTCCCTTCCAGGTCTGAAGCAGTGCCATCCTCTCCCCACTCCAAAGCCAGAGCTTTCCGCGTAGCACCAGCTCCCCCTGCTGACGAAGCTAAGGACACAAGCAGGGCGAAAATGAAAGTCAAACAAAGGAGGCTGGCACGTGGAGAGTGTGTTTACTGCGGCTCGAATGAGCATACACAGAATAAGAATAACACCAAAGCTCAACCTTAGAGACTGGGCTAAGAGTAAGCCATACAAACCACACGGGTGTCCCACGCAAATGCGCACGACTCCCAGTCACAATCCTCTGTGGGGATTTAACCCTTACCGCTCCAGCACTGATTGACACAGGATCGGAACGGAACCTACTAGATAGTAGGTGGGCTAAGGCTGTAGGGCTCCCTCTGGTGGCCGTTCCTTCACCATTAAAGGTGCGGGCGCGAGATGGCACCCTACTACCAGAAATCACACACCAGACACAGCCTTTAACCTTGGTTGTCTCTGGGAATCACAGGGAGGAGATTGTGTTCTTTGTAACACCTTCTACCTCCAGGATAATTTTGGGCTTTCCATGGATGGTAAAGCACAATCCCCGCATTGATTGGCCGTCTGGGGTTGTGGTTCAATGGAGCGAAACCTGCCACTGGGAGTGTTTAAGATCCTTGGTGCCACCTGGTGATGAAGTTAAAGAGGAGGTCAGAGTCCCCCCCAATCTCATGCAGGTGCCGGCTGAGTATCATGACCTTGCTGACGTCTTCAGCAAGGATCTGGCACTCACCCTGCCCCCGCATCGACCGTATGATTGTACCATTGATTTGGTTCCAGGCGCTGAGTATCCATCCAGACTGTACAACCTCTCACGTCCTGAACGCGAATCTATGGAGACCTCGGGTCTGCCCACGTGTCACCATTTTGTTATTAATTGGACTCAGCATATTCGTAACCTGTTTGCACTTTTGCATAATAAATTGTTATTTATTTGAACTCCTATTGACCACCCATTTACGCCCCCTAATGTGGGTCCGTGCATTCACTTTCCCAGCAGGATGCCTGCAACATGTTTCAAAAAAGTGGAGACGGTGGTATGTTTACCACTGTGTTACATCACCTTTCCTTCTATCAACACTCAATAGGCGTTTTGGGAACTGAGGGCACTTGCAATTGTTGAAGCTTTGTAGATGGAATTCTTTCCCATTCTTACTTGATGTACGACTTCAGTTGTTCAACAGTCCGGGGTCTCTGTTGTCATATTTTGCGCTTCATAATGCGCCACACATTTTCAATGGGCGACAGGTCTGGACTGCAGACAGGCCAGTCTAGTACCCGTACTCTTTTACTACAAAGCCCCACTGTTGTAACACGTGCAGAATTTGGCTTGGCATTGTCTTTCTGAAATAAGCAGGGACATCCCTGAAAAAGACATTGCTTGGATGGCAGCATGTGTTGCTCCAAAACCTGGATGTATCTTTCAGCATTGCACAGATGCATAAGTATGGGCACTATCACACCCCCATACCATCACAGATGCTGGCTTTTGAACTTTGCCCTGGTAACAATCTGGATGGTCTTTTTTCTCTTTTGACCTGAGGACACGACATCCATGATTTTCAAAAACAATTTGAAATGTGGACTCATCAGACCACAGCACACTTTTCCACTTTGTGTCTGTCCATTTCAAATGAGCTCAGGCCCAGAGAAGGCAGCAGTGTTTCTGGATGTTGTTGATGTTTGGCTTTCACTTTGCATGGTAGAGTTTTAACTTGCATTTGTAGATGGAGCGAAGAACTGTGTTTACTGACAGTGGTTTTCTGAAGTGTTCCTGAGCTCACACGGTAAGATCGTTTACACAATGATGTCGGTTTATAATGCAGTGCCACCTGAGGGATTGAAGGTCACGGGCATTCAATGTTGGTTTTCGGCCTTGCCACTTACGTGTAGAAAGTTACGTATCAAGAAATCTTCTGATTATATTTTGGATAGTAGATGATGGAATCCCTAAATTCTTTGCAATTGAATATTGAGAAACATTGTTTTTAAACTGTTGGATTATTTTTTCACACAGTTGTTCACAAAGTGTTGATCCTCATCCCATCTTTGCTTGTGAACAGCTGAGCCTTTTGAGGATGCTCCTTTTTTACCAAATCATGACACTCACAATGAGTGTCCTCAGTTCCCAAATGCTTATTGAGTGTTGTTAGAAGGAAAGGTGATGTAACACAGTCGTAAACATACCACTGTCCCAGCTTTTTTGAAACGTGTTGCAGGCATCCATTCAAAATGAGCAAATATTTGCACAAAAACAATAAATTTTATCAGTTTGAACCATAAATATCTTGTCTTTGTGATGTATTAAATTGGATATAGGTTGAAGAGTATTTGCAAATCATTGTATTGTTTTTATTTGCATTTTTCACAACGTCCCAACTTCATTGGAATTGGGGTTATATATATAAATTAAATACAATAAATCTCACAAATTAATTCATCTCATAAACAGTAACACTCAAGCTCAGAGCAACTCCTCGGGCTGCAGGTGGCTGATTCCTTCCACTCCCTCACAGGAGTCACGTCAACACAGCACCACAGGCACAGCAGTCTGTGTGATGAACATGAACACAATAAAACATCACGGACTCAAGCGAAGCCCAGACAAATGAAGCCCAGACGAAGCGACACAGGGCAGCCAGCATTAGACAAAGCAGCCGGGACAGAGCAGACCAACTGACACAGAGGACAGCGCAGCAGTGGTTTCCTCCAGAGATCAGTTACACCACACCCCATTTTCAACCCTAGTCCCAAAATTCAAACAAACACAACCATAAGTACACACAAATGGCTGAAACAGGAAGCCAAAGCCACCACCTTCATACCGGTCAGCACGACGCGGAACAAAACATCAACACCTATGCAGGAACAAGTGGCAGCGAACAGTGACTGGCATAAGGAACGGCAAACATCCTGCAGCAAGCAATCACGGTCACATGAATTTCTGTGAGATCAAATACTAAAATAAGCCCCTAACAGATAACATGTGGAAAACTGCAGCTGCGATCGACACTTCCTGCCACCACAGGAACGTGGAAGTGAAAGGCACCAAACCATGACATAAGCCCAGCCTCCTGCAAGCGAGAGAGAAAGACAGATGCTCTCTGCTCATTTTTATACGGCCTTCTCCCGCAGCAATTGGCTGGAACCCAACACCAGCTGAAAGTCACCAAAGCCAGTTTCTTCATCCTGCTACACTAAGCTACAGGGCTGCACCTTTGGAGTGTGGAGCATCTACAGGGGAGCTACTCATGCACCATAAACTATGCACCACACTTCCACACATTCCAATGGACACTGATAATGAAAACAACAATGAGCTGATAAAAGACTCAAGCACAGACAGAAGATGAATCACGACAAAACACCAAGGTGTCTGGAACCTCTTCAGGAAAGGGATGTTGTGAGGATTGAGAGGCCTGGTTTCTGGGCCAAGAATGCAACAGTCGTCAGTGAAGTAGGACCCAGGTTAAGACAGAGAACAGAAGTGCTGAGGAGAAACAGGAGGAGTCTGTTGAAGATTCAGGACACTGAGACTCAAACAGGGAAGACTGAGTCTGAACAACAAAATGGTACTAGAATGAAGTGCGCCACTGTGAGTCTCCCTCTCCATCTCCCTAGTGACTGAGACACTGAGAAGGTCTACTAGATCTAGGAAGCCTCCTGAGAGGCTCATAGAACAAGTATAAAGTGTTCAATTAACACTATGTGATGGTCTGTAAGGTGTCACACAACTGGTGTGTTTAGATTCATATGTTTTGGTTGAAGATAAATCTATGCTATTAAGTTAAAGAAAAACAGAGAATTGTGCAACCATTTGTTGCACTATTTGGGTTAGTTAAGACTGTTTACATTTACAGAGTGACAGTACATTAAGACTTTGGGTTTATGTTACACTCACCTGTTTGAAAGGGGGGGGGGGGGGGGTAATGATACATGCTGACAAAGATTTTACCTGTAGGTGGCAGTATAACTGCAGAAGACCACTAAGAGAGCCAGGGAATACATGGGAAAGGTTCACAGTTCAGCATGCGCAGTTCCTGAATAAACAGCTAGCAGAAGCTATCTTAAACTTCAACTTGATGTTTTATTCTGAAAAGAATAACAACATTACAGTTCACACTCTGCTGCAGCCCAGTCAGACAGCACCCTTAGGAAGCCCTTTTAAATGACATGGAAATGAGATAATTAGCTCCCTAACAAGCCACTTGGGGAAGCGGGGAAATCCGCGCAGGTGCATAATGCATCTCCAGGATACAAATGAGGAAAAAAACGAGGCCCCATAAAAACAAAACAAAACATTTGTTAATCATCCTCACCCCCATGCCAAAATCGGCTCACATAAATTATTATTCTTTTATTTTTATTTTGGCAAATTTCCTTCACAGGCATGCTGGTGCATGACATGCGTGCCGGTGCCCGTTTTTGCACCGGTGTGCATGTTTATCACACTACTAGCATGCAGTACACTGTTGTATTCAACACGGAAACAAAATCTCATCTCATCTCATCTTCAACCGCTTTTCTGGGTTCAGGTTGCGGGGGCAACAGTTCCAGCAAGGGACCCCAGACTTCCCTTTCCCGTGCCACATTGACCACCTCTGACTGGGGTATCCTGAGGTGTTCCCAGGCCAGTGTGGAGATATAATCTCTCCACCTAGTACCTAGTCCTGGGTCTTCCCTGGGGTTTCCTCCCAGATGGACATGCCTGGAACACCTCCCTTGAGAGGCGCCCAGGAGGCATCCTTACCAGATGCCCGAACCACCTCAGCTGGCTCCTTTCAACGTAAAGGAGCAGCGACTCTACTCCAAGCTCCCCACGGATGACCAAACTTCTCACCCTATCTCAAAAGGAGACATCAGCCACCCTCCTGAGGAAGCCCATTTCGGCCGCTTGTACCCGCAATCTATTTCTTTCGGTCATGACCCATCACTCATGGGTGAGAGTAGGAACAAAGACTGACCAGTAGATCAAGAGCTTTGCCTTTTGGGTCAGCTCCCTTTTTGTCACAATAGTACGGCAGAGCGAATGCAATACCGCCCCTTCTGCGCCGATTCTCCAGCCAAGCTCACGCTCCATCGTCCCCTCACTTGTGAACAAGACCCCGAGGTACTTGAACTCCTTCACTTGGGGCAAGGCCATATTCCCTACCCGGAGTAGGTAATCCATGAGTTTCCTGCTGAGAACCATGGCCTCAGATTTAGAGGTGCTGATCCTCATCCCAGCAGCTTCACACTCGGCTGTTAACCAATCCAGTGAGTGTTGGAGGTCACCAGCCGAGAAGCCAACAGGACCACATCATCTGAAAAAAGCAGTGATGAGACCCTGAGCCCACCAAACCGGAAACCCTCCTCCCCCCGACTACGCCTCGATATCCTGTCCATGAATATCACAAACAGGATTGGTGACAAGGCGCAGCCCTCGTGGAGGCCAACCTCCACCAGAAACAAGCCAACAGTGCTAACCACTAAGCCACCATGCTGCTTCTTCACTTGAGGAAGACTGCATTCCCTTAGCCGGAGTAGGCAATCCATCAGTTTCCTGCTGAGAACCACGGCCAACCACCACCGGAAACAATTCTGACTTACTGCCGAGCACCTGAACACAGCTCTCGCTTTGTGAGTACAGAGACTGGATGGCCCTGAGAAGGGACCCCTCACTCCATACTCCCGCAGCACCTCCCACATTCCTCCCTTTGTATGCAGATGCTGTGTTATTTTTCAGGTTTGACATTGTAGGTACCAGTTTCTAAGAAAAAAAAAAAAATCTGCCCTCCTGCATCACTTTTTCTTATGTCAAAGATGATATACTAATGTTTTTTAAACATCCAAGTGTGAAATAAAATAACAACAGGCGATCAGAGAGAAATCACTGGGCACACACAAGGAAACAGTACATGTATGTGTATGTCTGTACGTACGTGTGTGTGTATAAGCTTGTGTTTGTGTTTTGTACATCTTACCCAAAGCTCCTTTGTTTTCGAGGACCACATCTGTTTTGACTTTCTTCTTTTTCTTTACTTTCAAGCCAAACATCTTCTTGGCCTTCCTGCTCACAGAAGATAGATTCAGTCAAATTATTCTTCAACCATCTTAAACTGCATTCCTGCAGAACCCCACAGAATACAAGTGACCAAACTCTGGGAACAAAAGCTGAAAGTGGTTTTGGGTTCCCTGATTGATTTTGAACATTTTTTACTTGGGCTGCCCTCTTCAAACTTCCGGCAGTTTTGGGGGCCAACAAAGGTCAAACAAGTGTCAAAATTTAAAACTGTCCCAATTGTGTCAATAAGAGTTACTCATCTACTCATAAGGATTCCAAAAATATATAGTTTGCTATGCATCCAACCTCAAATGAGGGTGCTATGGCCCGAAAAATCAAAAGGTCAACAAACATTTGATAATATGAAATTTTTGTAAAAATGCTTAACCGTAACCAATTTTGATTATATTGGTGTCTAATCATGTTTTCTTGCATTAGAAATTAATTTAAGTACTTTTGAAAACATAAGCTTGACCTTGTAATTTGTACAAGTTATGGCCACCATAATTTGTACAAAAATATAAGAATTAAGTGTCAGACGCACCTTGGTTTATCACATCATACTTATAATGCCACATATTTACTGTGATCTTCACAAATTATTGCTATGAGTGAATATACAGTCAGGTAAAAAAGTATTCAGTCAGTCCCTGAGTGTACAAGTTCTCCTACTTTTGTGGGAGACAAAATGAGAAGAAGAAAAAAAGGAAATCGCACTGTAGAATTTTTAAAAAAATTTATTTGTAAATCATTTGGTCACCCACAAATAAGCAAGTCTCTCACAGACCTGTAACTTCTTCTTTAAGAAGCTCTTCTGTCCTCCACCTGTTACCTGTATTAATGGCATCTGTTGGAACCCGTTATCTGTATAAAAGACACCTATCCACAGCCTCAAACAGTCAGACTCCAAACTCAACCATGGCCAAGACCAAAGAGCTGTTGAAGGACATCAGGAAGAAAATTGTAGATGTGCACCAGGCTGGGAATAGTCAAGCAGGTTGGTGTGAATAAGTTTATTCAGCTTGGGACTCCGACGAGGGCGGTCGCATCTCCTCCACTCTCCCTTATCTCTCTGCTTTTAACCTTCAAGTCCCTACTTCACCAGGCAGTGAATTCCTCAAAAACTATATTGGATTCTGGATCTATTGGACTACTATTGGATTAACCATGGAATTGATCAGCTGGTCTCTGAACGCTATTGACACCATTTTTTCTACAAGAAGTTCTTGACCGGGGGATCGTGCCTGCCCAGATGGAACATATCCTGCAGGCTATGTCCTCGACTCCTGGAGTTCCTGGCATGTGGCATGCTTGGCGCCTTTCTCTGTTGAGGATGTCGAGGATTTATTCATTTTTGGTCTCATGGCAGCAGGGCTGGTACTTTTTGGCTTATGTGCTGCCCTGATCTACCGGAAAATTGGCAAGACGGCGGCATCAATAACCACGGGCCCTCGCTTGTCCTTCATGATTAACGAGGTTGGCAAGGCAGTGCATTCTCAGACTGCGTTGACTCTTGAACTCAGATGCAAATTGGATGACACCTTGGAGCTGATGCGTGCCTTGCAGTTCAAGCTGAAGGTTTCAGAGGCCGGTGAATATTCTTAATTCATAACTGGGAATATTCTTAATTCATAATTGGGATTTGGCTGTCCAAGAGGAACTGTTAAAAGTGCTTTTCAGTGCTCAGCTGCAACACTACAGGCTATCTAGCCTCAAGGTCAATTGTCCACTGTTTACCTCCAGAGGAATTTATTCAGACCTTGGTGAGATTATTCGGCTCCATTCTTATCTAAACCCACAAAGACTACTGAGACTGAGTTACACATGGACTGAAGCATGCTCCAGTTTCTCCTTTTACCTCTCTTCCTGCCCCTCCCCTCCTGTGGCAGGCCCCCGTTCTTCCCAAGCTGGCAGGCAGCGCGACTTGACAGTTGCAGCGGGTACCAACACACTCACATCGCCTCAATTGGAAAATGGACTGTTTCAAGTTTAGTGCACATAAACAATGTTAAATGTACGAGGTCTGTTAGAAAAGTATCCGACCTTTTTATTTTTTGCAAAAACCATATGGATTTGAATCACGTGTGATTGCATCAGCCAATCCCTAATTAATATTATATCAAAGTCAAAGCTAAAAATAACATTTTACCTACCAATACAAAGCCCATAACAGCTGTAAATTTCTTGAAGACAAGCATCACACAAGATAGGATATGTGATGCTTGTCCGCTCCTATCACAAGTGGCAATAGTAGTGGACTTCAATGGGCATGTTGGTGAAGGGGACAGAGGTGATGAGGAAGTAATAGGTAGATATGGTATCAAGAACAGGAATGTGGAAGGGCAGATGATAGTTGATTTTGCAAAAAAGGATGGAAATGGATGTGGTGAATACCTACTTTAGGAAAAGGGAGGAGCACAGGGCAACATATAAGAGTGGAGGAAGGTGCACACAGATGGACTACTTTCTTTGTAGGAGATCCAAGCTAAAAATAACAGAGACTGTAAGGTGGTGACAGGAGAGAGTGTAGCTAGAAAGTATAGGATGGTGGACTGCAGGATGACTTTAGAGGTAAAGAAGAAGAGGAGAGTGAGAGCTCAGCAAAGGATCAGATGGTGCAAGCTGAAGGAGGAAAACTGTTGTGTAAGTAACTGCAGTAACTACAGAGGCATAAAGTTGATCAGCCACAGCATGAAGTTATGAGAAAGAGTAGAAGCTAGACTTAGAAAACAGGTGAAAATCTGTGAGAAACAATATGGTTTCATGCCGAGAAAGAGCATTACAAATGCAATGTTTGCTTTGAGATTACTGATAGAGAAATATAAAAAATGCCAGGAGGAGTTACATTGTGTGTTTGTGGATTTAGATAAAGCTTATGACAGGGTGACAAGAGAAGAGTTGTGGTATTGTATGAGGACGTCTGGAGTGGCAGAGAAGTATCTTAAGCCCTGGTCCCACTCAATAATTATTGATGAATATGAGCCACGAAGCATGTTTTTATTTTATTTTTTTGTACAAGAAAAGGTATTCAACAAACATGGGAGAATAGTGACTCTTAGAGGTAGAATATTTGGCTAACAAGGCTCATCTCTGATCATGGTGGTAATTTTGAGAATTACAAAATTTAGCAATAACAGCGTTGAGCATTTTGTGTACAGGGGACTACGAGGACAAACAAGGATGTTAGAGGCATGGTGAGTACGAGGCTGGTACAAGTCCATTATCCGAGTACCTGGCGGCTACAAGGACAGGCTGTTTTGGCTCCTCACTCTTGCGCACTTCATTGTGACAATCCCACCCACTTCGTGCGCTTTGTGCATATATAAAATAATTATTTCATAGTGGATTAATAATTTTCTCTCAGTTTGGCTGTTGAAAATACCTCTAATCACTTCCATGTGGCTCATTATTCAAATAAGCCCTGCAATTTTTGACAAATCCATACGTGGCTCATTATTCATGGCTTTATTATTTGGTGGGACCAGGGCTTTAGGGTAGTACAGGACATGTACATGGACAGTGTGACAGCGGTGACATGTGCAGTAGGAATATCAGACTCATTCAACGTGGAGGTGGGACTACACCAAGGATCAGTTCTGAGTACTTTCTTGTTCACAATGGTGATGGACAGATGGACAGATGACATCAGACAAGGAGTCTCCATGGACTGTGATGTTTGCAGATGACATTGTGATCTGTAGTGAGAATCCAGAGCAGGTTGAGTCGAGCCTGAAAAGGTAGAGATATGCTCTGGAGATAAGGTAAATGAAAGTCAGTTGGAGCAAGACTGAGTACATGTGTGTGAATGAGAGGGAGTCCGGTGGAATCATGCAGTTACAAGGAGTAGAAGTGGTGAAAGTAGATGAGTTTAAATACTTGGGGGTCAACTGTCCAAAGTAACAGAGTGTGGTAGAGAGGTGGAGAAGAGAGAGCAGGCAGCGTAGAGTGGGTGGAGAAAGATTTTGTGACCAAAGAATATCAGCAAAAGTGAAAGGGAAAGACAATAGTCAGACCAGCTATGGTGCATTGGTTAGAGACAGTGGCACTAACAAAAAGACAAGAAGCAGAGTTGGAGGTGGCAGAGTTGAAGATGTTGTGATTCTCTTTGGGAGTGATGAGAATGGACAGGATTAGGAATGAACATATCAGAAAGACAGCTCAGGTGGGATGGTTTGGAGACAAAATCAGAGAAGTGAAATTGAGATGGTTTGGACATGCGCAGAGGAGGGACCCAGGATATATAGGGACAAGGATTCTGAGGATGGAGCCACCAGGCAGGAGGAGAAGAGGGAGGCCAAAGAGGAGATTTACGGATGTACTGAGGGACAACATGCAGGTGGTTGGTGTGACAGAGGAAGATACAAAGGAAATGAGATGGAAACGATTGAACTGCTGCGGTGACCCCTGACGGGAGGAACTGAAAGAAGGAGAAGAATCACACAAGAGGGTATCACATCTGTGATGTTCAATTTATGAGAGGTTCAAAGCAACTAAAGGGATGTCAAGGTTTTTCAGTCAATTCCAATTAAATTCCAAGTAAATCAGAGTAATGTGTGATCATCCACTTCTGGTTATTGTATCCTCCTATTCTGCACTACCTGTAGTTTACCTGTATTAATGGCACCTGTTTGAACTCGTTACCTGTATAAAAGACACCTATCCACACACTCATTCACTCACACTTCAGTTAGTCCACCATGGCCAAGACCAAAGAGCTGTCTAAGGACACAAGGGACAAAATTGCAGACCTGCACAAGGCTGGAATGAGCTACAGGAAAATAGGCAACCAGCTTGGTGAGAAGGCAACTGTTGGTGTTATTATTAGAAAATGTAAGAAACACAAGATGGCTGTCAGTTTTCCTTCGTCTGGGGCAACATGCAAGATCTCACCTCTTGGGTTAAGGATGATTCTGAGAAAGCACAGAACTACATGGGAGAACATGGTCAATGACCTGAAGCAAGCTGACACCACAGTCACAAAGATTACATGAGTTACACACTACGCCGTCATGGTTTAAAATCCTGCAGGGCACGCAACGTCCCCCTGCTCAAGACAGCACATGTACAGATCATTTGAAGTTCACCAGTGACCATCTGGATGTTCCAGACGAGGCATGGGAGAAGATGGATGGGGTCATATACTGTATCACAATTTCAATGAAGTTGGGATGTTGTATGAAATGTAAATTAAAACAGAATACAATGATTTGAAAATCCTCTTCAACCAATATTCAATTGAATACACTGCAAAGACAAGATATTTAATGTTCAAAGTAATAGACGTTTTTGTTTTTGTGCAAAAATTTTCTCATTTTGAAATGGATGCCTGCAACACATTTAAAAAAAAAAAAACTGAGACGGGGCAACAAAAGACTGGGAAAATTGATGAATGCTTAAGGAACACCTGTTTGGAACATTCTACAGGTGAAAAGGTAAATTGGAAACAGGTGAGTGTCATGATTGGGTATAAAAGGAGCATCCCGAAAGGCTCAGCCATTCACAAACAAAGATGGGGCGAGGATCACCACTTTGTGAACAAATGCTTGAAAAAAATACTCCAACAGATTAAGAACAATGTTTCTCAATGCTCAATTGCAAGGCATTTAGGGATTTCATCATCTACAGTCCAAACTATAATCAGAAGATTCAGAGAATCTGGAGAACTTTCTACACATAAGCGGCAAGGCTGAAAACCAACACTGAATGCCCGTGACCTTCGATCCCTCCGGCGGCACTGCATTAAAAACCGACATCATTGTGTAAAGGATCTTACAGTGTGGGCTCAGGAACACTTCAGAAAAACATTTCATTTAACACAGTTTGTCGCTCCATCTATACGTGCAAGTTAAAACGTTACCATGCAAAGCGAAAGTCATACATCAACAACATCCAGAAATGCCGCCGCCTTCTCTGGGCCCAAGCTCATTTGAAATGGACAGATGCAAAGTGGAAAAGTGTGCTGTGGTCTGAAGAGCCCACATTTCAAATTGTTTTTGGAAATCTTGGATGATTGTTACCAGCGCAAAGTTCAAAAGCCAGCATCTGTGATGGTTTTGGGGTGTGTTAGTGCCCATGGCATGGGCAACTTACACATCTGTGATGGCACCATCAATACTGAAAGGTACATCCAGGTTGTGGAGTAACACATGCTGCCATGTTTCTGTGTAGGGTCTCAGTTGTCCAGGTAGTTTCCATAGTAGAGAAGCTTGAATCTTCGACTGGACTGGGTTGCTTGACGTGAGGACCCGGGGGACACCACTCCATGCATCTATGGACTACCCAAAATCCACAAACAGGACGTGCCACTCAGGCCTATTGTATGTAGCACAGATTCCATCACATACAATCTGGCCAAGCACCTCAACTGGATTTTGGCTCCTCTAGTGGGTAACTCAGACCACCATGTGGAGAACATACAAGATTTTGTGAACAAGATCAAGGACCTGCAGCTGGAGGCAGATGAAACTATGGTGTCATTTGATGTGACTTCATTGTTCACCTGCATCCCCACCGCTGAAGCCATCTCAGCTGTGAGGCAGAGACTGCTGGAGGATGTGTCTCTACCTGAGAGGACCAAACTCACACCAGACCACATCTGCCAACTCTTGGAGATCTGTCTTAACACCACGTATTTCCTGTTTAGGGGGAATTACTACAGGCAGATCCATGGTTGTGCGATGGGGTCTCCGGTATCCCCCATTGTGGCCAATCTGTACATGGAGCGAGTGGAGAAGACAGCCTTGACGTCGTTCACGGGCATCTCTCCCAGTCACTGGTTCAGATATGTCGATGACACATGGGTTAAAATCAAGCAACAGGAGGTCGAGGACTTTACAGAACACATCAATTCGGTGGATTCCAATATCAAGTTCACACGTGAGGATGCCAGAAACAACCATTTAGCCTTCTTGGACTGTGATGTTATGATTGGAGAGAACAGGCAGCTCCAGACAGAGGTTTACAGAAAACCCACTCACATTGACCAATATCTGCTCTTTGGCTCAAACCACCCCCTTGAACACAAGCTCGGGGTGATCAGGACTCTTCAACACAGAGCCCTACAGGTGCCCACAACTGCAGAGGGAAGGGCTAAAGAACAACAACTTGTACGGAAAGCCCTCACAGTATGTGGGTCCTCACAGTATGTGGGTACCCACGATGGTCCCTGGACAAAGTGCAGAAGTCCTAGAAAACAAAGAGATCAGATAGACAGGAGACGGAGAGAAGAAGAAGAGGAGTGTCTCTCCCTTATTTAGCAGGAGTAGGGGAAAAACTACAGAGGATCTTCAGACAGCACAAAATCCCAGTTTACTTTAAACTGGTTAACACCTTGAGACAGAAATTAGTTCACCCTAAGGACAGGATCCCTAGTTACAAACAGAGCAATGTAGTGTATTATATCAGATGTCAGGAAAACTGTAATGAACACTACATAGGTGAGACTAAGCAACCTTTAAACAAGAGGCTATACCAGCGCCGCACAGAGGTCGCCAGTGGACCTCAGTCGCAGTTCATCTCCACCTGAAAGACACTAACCACACGTTTGAGGACAAGGAAGTTAAAATCTTAGCCAGAGAGAAGAAATGGTTTGAGAGAGGTGTCAAGGAAGCATTCTTTGTAAAACAGTTGAAACCCAGCCTTAACCGGGGGACGGGTCTCAGACACGCTTTGTCCCCTGTTTACAATGGGGTACTCAGGTCTAAGCAGTTTCAGTCTTTTGTTCATGGTAATGAGTCATTCACGTCATCAGGAGAGTCATCAAGGGAGCCATCAGGGGAGGCTTCCATCCCATCATTAGGAGAGTGCACAATAGGTGCTAATTAGAGCTACTGTTTAGTCACTAGCCTATAGCAGTCGGCCTCTCGGTAGGAGGGGTCTGGTTAGGTTAAAAACTCCAGCTTTTGTTGGCTTCTGGTTTATTCTTCTCTACCAGAGTCAAGACAGAAGTCAGACTACCAGAGCAAGAATTTTAGCTGAGGAAGCTTCTGTGATTTGAAGCGAAACGTCCTCACGTCAAGCAACCCAGTCCAGACGAAGATTCAAGCTTCTCTACATGCTGCCATTCAAGCAAGGTCTTTTTCAGGGATGGCCTTGCTTATTTCAGCAAGAAAATGCCAAGCCACATTCTGCACATTATAACAGAGTGGCTTCGTAGTAAAAGAGTGTGGGTACTAGACGGGCCTGTCTGCAGTACAGACCTGTCGCCCATTGAAAATGTGCAGTGTTGGGAAGGTGTCGTAGCACGGACCCACAACAGGGGGCGCAAATGAACGGACAATGAGTAAGCCAAAAGGTAACAATTTAATGTTGTGACAACACACAACGAAACACACAAAATTTGTAAAGTCAATTAACACCAGGTGACGTGTGGGCAGGCTCGAAGATAGGAGACCCCGACGAGAGAGAGGCCGCGTCCCACACGGCTTCCACCACCAACGGTCTGAAGAACACCGGAGCCGCCAAGTCCCGTATCCCCAGGTGACCTCTGTCTTCGGCTGTCGACCCTGGTACTGCTGGCAAAAAGCAGAGACAAGATGAATGAGTGTAAGTCCTTACACTCAGTGGTCCACAGTCTGTACACAGTCAGGAGGGGAACCTCCACCTCCGAATCACACACTCGTGCAGCTCTTGTCTAACCACTTATCTGTTCAGCGAGTGAGGCGCAGTCGTCGTCGTCACGCCAAACGCCGAAGTCCCAGATAAGGCAACGTCCACAAGAATAAGGCTGCAAATGAGATCTGGCTTAGTACACACAAAGTGTCAGTTAGCAGAGAAAATACCTCTCGGTAGTCGATTTCTCGGCGGGGAGGTGGAGTTGCAGTCCGGCTTAAGTAATGGTGTAGATGAGTGACAGCTGGTGTGATGAGTGACAGCTGTCACTTCCTCTGGGTCTGGCGCCCTCTCGTGCTTGGAGCCCGCACTCCAAGCAGGGCGCCCTCTGGTGGTAGTGGGCCAGCAGTACCTCCTCTTCAGCGGCCCACACAACAGTGCGGTGCATTATGAAGCGCAAAATATGACAGCGGAGACCCCGGACTGTTGAACAACTGAAGTCGTACATCAAGTAAGAATGAGAAAGAATTTCACCTGCATAGCTTCAACAATTATTGTCCTCAGTTCCCAAATGCTTATTGACTCAGTATTGAGTAAAGTAATTTGTTGCTACGAATATAAACACATTAGCATCACAGGGTTGCTTCCAGGACTGTTAGAAAGTTTATCATACATTTAAACAAAAAAATAATACAATATTAAACAATAGATATATGCAATTAAAAATAATACTTGTTTTACATTTTTTGATAGCTCTACTGTTAACCATATTTGTGGTCAGTACCCTTTGAGCTTTATGCACAGGATACAAACAACAACAAACAATGACTGAGGATGTCTGTGAAGTCATAATAAAGAAAGTCAAGGGAGAATTAAGTAAAAGAGTAAAAAGACCATCCAGATTGTTACAGTGCAAAGTTCAAAAGCCAGCATCTGTGATGGTATGGGGGTGTGTTAGTGCCCATGGCATGGACAACTTACACGCCTGTGATGGCACCATCAATGCTGGAAGGTACATCCAGGTTTTGGAGCAACACATGCTGCCATCCAAGCAACGTCTTTTTCAGGGACGTCCCTGCTTATTACAGCAAGACAATGCCAAGCCACATTCTCCATGTGTCACAACAGTGTGGCTTCATAGTAAAAGAGTGCGGGTACTAGACTGACCTGCATGCAGTCCAGGCCTGTCACCCATTGAAAATGTGTGGCACATTATGAAGCGCAAAATATGACAATGGAGACCCCGGACTGTTGAACAACTGAAGTCGTATATCAAGCAAGAATGGGAAAGAATTCCACCTACAAAGCTTCAACAACTAGTGTCCTCAGTTTCCAAACCCTTACTGAGTGCTGTTAGAAGGAAAGGTGATGTAACACAGTGGTAAACATACCACTGTCCCAGGTTTTTTGAAATGTGTTGCAAGCATCCATTAAAAATAAGCAAATATTTGCACAATAACAATCAAATTTATCAGTTTGAACATTAAATATCTTGCCTTTGTGGTGTATTCAATTGAATAGAAGTTGAAGAGGATTTGCAAATCATTGTATTCTGTTTTTATTTACATTTTACACAACGTCCCAACTTCACTGGAATTGGGGTTGTATTAAGGTCTGTTTTTCTATTGTATGCATATTATTTCATGCAATAAAATGCAAATTAATTATTTAAAACTCATACAATGTGATTTCTGATTTCTGATTTTCTGGTACACATGTGTGCAAGTCACACGTGTACCAATTTTCATCTCCCTACTAGGTACGCCGCCACATGGACGCCGTTACTCGTAACTTCACGGCGATCAATAATCCTCTTGAGATTATCTAAAACGTTCTAAACGGTGAATAAACATCCCAGTCTGTACACAGCTGCGTCATGAGAGCTCCTCTCTCCCATCGAGTCTTGGGAATACTGTCAGCCACAAAGAAATACAACAAAAATTATCTTAAAATTAGTCTGTTTTGTGTTTATGTACATCGGACTTCTTCTTCTTCTTTCGGATCCAATGGCGGACGGCACCAGTTTAAGGTGCATTTTCCGCCACCTACCGGAAGCTGATCAGTGAGATTTTACAAAACCTTAACTCCTGGCAGCTGTAGTCATTTGTTTAGATGCGATGAAGTAATCCAGGGTCCTTTGGATATTTAAATATTTTCGCACGATGTGTGATGGGTTTTGCAGCAGATTTCCAAGGGGCAAGGGACGGAAACAATGTAATGTCCAAAATGAACCTGAACTACACTACCCACAATGCTCCCTGCGTCGACCAGCCAATCAACATTTTGCTCTTAATGATGACATCATCAGCAGGCGACAGCCAGTCTTCCATAAATAAACACACAACAGATGGACTAAAATGTCCATTTTTAGGGTTTACAAATGTTTTTGACCGTTAAACTTTGCTCACTTTACCAGCAAAAAAAATGTTATCGGGGTGAAAGCTATCGGAAATAAGATAATTGGTCCAATGATGGTTTTAAAACTTATCTGAAAAGCTAATCATCTAGCAAAAACATTAGCTTTGATAATTATCTGCTATCGGATTAGCTGAACTGTGCTCACCACTGAACATATCCCAGTATGCCTAGACCCAGCCACAACACCCTGCTACTGAGGTGGGTGCCAATCACTGAGGTATTACCTACATTTACAGAATTTGATAGTATCTCACTGGGTGTGCTGACGAAACTCGTAACATCTACAAAAAGTACATCCTGCTTATTTGATCCCATACCAACAAAATTGTTTAAGGACCTGTGACCCACTCTTGGCCCGACTGTGCTGTGTGTCATTCAACTCTGAATCTGTTCCAAAATGTTTCAAATCTGCAGTGATTAAACCATTACTTAAGAAATCGAATCATCACACTACTATATTAAAAAACTGTAGACTATATCAAATCTATCATTTTGCTTTACAATTCTGGAAAAGATGGTTTCACAGCAGATCGTGTACCACCTTACTGAGAATAATCTTTTTGAGCCACTGCAGTATGCTTTTAGAAAATATCATTCCACATAGACAGCTCTCACTAAAGTTGTGAATGAGGTTCTGCTTGCAATGGATTTGGACACCACTACGGTTCTAGTGCTATTAGATCTTAGTGCTGTGTTTGATACCGCAAATCATCATATTCTACTTGATAGGCTGGAGAATCATTTTTAGGATTACTTGGAATGCCCTTGCATGGTTGATATCATCCCTAACCAGTCATTCTCACTGTGTTTTGTACAATAACACTACCTCTAACCTTAAGGCCCTGTCTCACTGGGGAGAGGATTAATTGCGCATGAACTGAGTATACAAATTGCGGGCGTTCATTGTCGTCCGCAACAAAAATGGCCAAAAATGACAAATGTCCCAGTATGAATTACGGATATATTAATAATATATAGTGAATATATGATGAACAATCACAGTTATATAACGCATGTAATGAGGAAACTGATCCGACACATTGAGATTATCACGGCAGTATTACGGGTGTATTATGAATGCATCGCGCACATGCTGCGCGTGCATGGCATCTGCATTGCGGTCATAAAATAAGCTCACTCACTCCTTTCGGCATCACTATTCACACCAACAATACAGCCTCTGGAGCATTTGCTGGACTTGGACAAGTTGATCACAGAGTTATTGTTCATGTTGTCATGCGAGGGCTAACTGTTCATGAGTTTGGGGAGTGGGAGGGGGGAAGCCGCTGGGGTGTGAGGCGGTGTTTTTTTTTTTGAGATTGTCACAGAAAACAGACTTCAGCGTGAGTTGTGGTTAAACAGCAACTCTTCCTTTTGTTGGTGTTAAATAAAAGTCCTGGAGGAGACCTGATTGCAGCAGCTATGTCTTTGTGGATTTACACAGCTGGACCAGCACTGACTGGCAGGTATGTCGCTTTCTGCCACATATAGTACTCTGGGTTTACGTGACGTGTTATGCATTCACAGATTGTCCGCAAATCAGCTGCAAAGCAGATGTAATAAAAACACACTTTTTTTACACACTTTTACTTTTATCTGTTTTACACACTGTCCCAGTCCGCTGCCAAGCCGCAAATCCCCGTCAGTTGCGGATATCAGCAGTTAACGGCAGATATACAGCGCATACAGTGAGTATGTATTGTGTATGTATTGAGTATGTAAGGCGGATATCATCATCATCATCATTTGAGCTATTCAAAAATCCTGGCTGCGGACATACGTGCCTCTGTGGATAATCACGGGCATGTTCGGATGACGGCCAACTCATACAGGCGTGTTACAAGGATACTGCGGATGTTTGGTGAGTATGGGCCAATTTTGTGCGCAATCCATATGCAAATCCTCCTAAACGCCAGTGGGACAGGGCCCTTAGTGACATGAAATTGGGGATTCCACATGGGTCCGCCTTAGGCCTCTTGCTTTTCTCCCTTTATATAGCACCCCTTTGGCACATATTGCGGCATTATGG
This sequence comes from Thalassophryne amazonica, assembly GCF_902500255.1. Taxonomy (NCBI): domain Eukaryota; kingdom Metazoa; phylum Chordata; class Actinopteri; order Batrachoidiformes; family Batrachoididae; genus Thalassophryne; species Thalassophryne amazonica. Next base: position 66,485,138 of record NC_047116.1, read on the forward strand.
GATTACCTTTCATTACTATGCTGATGATACTCAGTTATACATGCCGATAACTGCTGGTAATCACATCCACATAAAATCCTTACAAGATTGCCTTGCATCAGTAAAAAGCTGGGTGTCTATCATTTCCTACTTTTAAATTCTGACAAGACTGAAATGATGGTTCTTGGTTCAGTGAGATATCGAAATGAATTTGACCAACTAACGCTTACCATAGGCTCATGTGTCATACACCACACTGACAAAGTGAGGAACCTTGGGGTAATTTTTGATCCTACATTGTCCTTTGACCTCCACATTAGAGATATTACGAGAACTGCTTTCTTCCACCTGCAAAATATAGCGAGGATTCGTCCCATCTTGTCTATGGCTGATGCTGAGACCCTGATTCATGCATTTGTCTCTTCTAGACTGGACTACTGCAGTGTTCTATTTTCTGGTTTCCCACAGTCCAGCATTAGGGCTCTCCAATTGGTTCAAAATGCTGCTGCCAGACTTTTGACATGAAGCAGAAACTTTGACCACATTGCACCCATTTTGGCATCTCTTCACTGGCTTCCTGTCCCTGTGACATCAGATTTTTAGGTTGTGTTACTAACCTATCAAAGTATTCACATACGAGCACCTCCCTACTTGGCTGACCTACTTAATACCTACGTCCCGGCCTGGGCTCTGCATTCTCAGGGTGCAGGACTACTTTGTGTCCCTACGGTGAATATAAGGTCTGCAGGTCACAGGTCACAGAGCTTTCTCTTATGATGAAATTGCTTTGTGAAATGATCTCCCTTGCCTCAATAAAACAGTCAGATTATGTAAAGACTTTCAAGTCCAGACTTAAGACACGCTTATTTTCCCTTTCATATGGCTAGCATACTGGCATAATACGTTACTATGCTTTCTACAGTTAAAATTAATTTTATTAGTAACCAGAGCAGGATGCAGCCTCAAGTCTTTCTAAAATCTGGGTCTTTTAGTGAAGCTTAGGGCTAGCGGCTGGTGATCACCTGAGTTTTTCTTGTTGCTCAATGCTGACAAATTATACTGCATTCTTTGTCTTTCTGCCACCTGACTGTTTTTTTCTCTCTGTTTGAGGTGTGGCTCCATCCAAAGATGGGAGTGGGTGTCTTCTTCTGCAGGCCTCCCGTCCTGTGCACCACCATGGACTCTCAACATTTCCCAAAATTTCCTGTATATTCACACTGTTAACTGTGTCGAATGCATGGCCCAAGCAGAGAGTCACCCCTTTGAGTCTGGTTGGTAAAGTTAGAACTTACTTGTGTGATGCACCTTGAGGCAACTTTTTTGTGATGTGGCACAATGTAACTGAAATAAATTGAGGCTCTGTTGATCCAGGACGTCGTGAGAGAACAGAGAAGTTTCAGAAGAAGTCGGTTTCAGCATTTTATCCGGATATTCCACTGTTAAAGGAGATTTTTTTAATGAAAGACGTGCGGGTGGATTGCAGCGTCGGCTCGCAGCCGCCGCGACGCTCCGTCACAGGAAAAACACCTCTGCTGGAAGCCTTAAGGACAAGTTGGAACATCTCCAGCTGATAAACAATTTCTCATATACTCACTCCACTGAAAGCCATCAAAAGCCAACTGGATTTTAACAAATGGTTATCAACACGGAGATGTTTTTCCTGTGCCGCCGGGCCGCGTCGGCTGCGTCCCGACGCGCGGACCCGTCCGCACGTCTTTCATTAAAAAAATCTCCTTTAACAGTGGAATATCCGGATAAAATGCTGAAACCGACTTCTTCTGAAACGTCTCTGTTCTCTCATGACGTCCTGGATCAATAGAGCCTGAAATATGGAGGTTTTAAGCTTGAAACAGGCTGATGACGCCGCCTGAGAGCGCTGCACGACGTCTCGCACCGTGAAAAGTCCTTAAAGCGACAGAATCACCTCAAAATCTCTCATCAGCCGTTAAAATGTTCACTGAAAACCAGCTTAATTTTTCGAACCATGTCCACTTCGATGTGTCTCACAGATTTAGAAAAAATTTTGATCAAACAAAGCGCCAGTCTCTCAGCAACTTCTCAGACAAAGGAATTCTGACGAGGGGCTGGACGACTCCTCCCACAAGGAGTGCTCACAGGCGAATGACGTCACCGACAGGCGTGGAAAAACTCACACATGCGCACGAGGGTTCAAGCATGTCTGACGTAAAAACATATGAATGAAATCCATATAGTTTTTGAAAAAAATAAAAAGGACCTATACTTTACGGACAGCCCTCGTATACTTCATGAGCTCTCAGGTCAGACTTTTGTCCAGATTGGAAAGTCACTCCCTTTCAGCAACACGAGCCAAAACAACTGCTAGCCCACTTCCAGGCTCATCGGCAGAGCAGTCAGCTCCAGTTTTCGACTCCGTTATGTACAGTCTGCTCTCCCGTCTAGAACATTTTTCCGGGGAGTCCAGTGATTGTCAGGCCTTTTATCACAAAGTATAATTTTTGTCATTAATGTTGCCATCTGATAGGACTAAGATTGCATTCATGATATCTCACCTGACTGAGCAGCCAGCATCCTGAACTACAAACAAATGGAGTCAGTTTCTTGTCAGTCTCTCTGCCTTTTTATCACCACGCTGCAACAAGTTTTAAAGCATACATTACCGCGTCGAGAGGTGGCATGGTCACCGATGAAACTTAGGCAAGGGGCATTGAATGCGTCTGACTGTGCCATAGACATAAGCATCCTGCCAGCCAAGAGTGAGTGGAGCATAGTGGCTCTGAGCGATGCTTTTTTCGAAGGACTCACGAACAGCATCAAGGATCAGCTGGTTGCCGTAAACCTCCCTTAAGATTTGGTTGCACTTATCGTGCTAGCAATCAAGGTGTACAGGAGAATGCTGGACAGACCACAGAGAGAAATATGCTCTCACAGTCACAGGATGTCCAGTCACAGCCTTTGTCCCACCAGTTCAGCCTGGTCCAGCCTCAGTCCATCCAGAGAGGACACCCAAGAACTGATGGAGCTGGAAGAATATCACTGTCATCAAGAGGAAGGATGATGCTTCTACTATGCTCATTTGGGACACGTGATTTCAAGTTGCCAGGTCAGGGGTGCTGCTGCTCAAAATAAGCTTGCTGTATGGGTGAGTCAAAATTCAATCTTGTCTGATTCAGCCCAGAGCATGACCAAAGCTAAGTTAACCTCGAACATTCCTTTGTGATGGTACTGGTATTTATTGACTCAGGCTCAAATGCTAATCTGCTGCATTGCTCTCTTGTTAGAAACCTGCATCTTAAGTTATATCACCTCCCACACCCTCTGGAGGTGAACGCTGTGGACGGCAGCTCTCTGGGACGGATTTCCCACTGGACCCAATCGGTTCAGTTAAATGTGTCAAATAACCACTCCAAAACTATTAGCTTTTGTTGTGTGGGCCGCCAGAAGAGGAGGTACTGCTGGCCCACCACCAGAGGGCGCCCTGTCTGGAGTGCGGGCTCCAGGCACCAGAGGGCGCAGCCGCCTCACAGGAGCAGCCAGGGTGACAGCTGTCACGCATCACCTGCAACAGCTGTTACCAATCATCTGATCGGCAGGAGTATATCAGCAGGACGACGTCTCCACCTCTTTGCCGAGATATCGTTTCTACCGAGAAGGTAACGTGCTCAGCTGACTGTTTAACAGTGATCTTTGTGACTTTTGTGCATTGCTCTGAGAGTATTTTCCAACGAGAGGTGGAGGTAACTTACCTGCCGTTCGGATTCCTGGGTGCGAACGCGCCCTCCTTTAATTGTCCTTTGTTCCTCGCCAGCAGTACCAGGTCCGACACGCGGAGGCAGTGGCCACCTGGGAGTTCGGGACTTGGCGGCTCCAGTATTCCCGGGGTCTGGTGGCGGAGGAAACCGTGTGGTTCCGGTTCTACTTTGGAGAGGCGTCTCCTATCTTCGAGCCTGCCCACACGACACCTGTGTGAATTTGACTTTGTCCATTATTGTAATCTGTTGTACTTGTTGTGCATATTCACAACAGTAACGTGTGTTATTTGACCTATTCCATTGTCCGTTCATTTGCGCCCCCTGTTGTGGGTCCGTGTTCCTACACTTTCCCAACAGGATATCTCGGCCAACTTCATGGATCCCGAGGGGCGTCAACCGGCTGTTGAACGGCCAATGGAAGACCAGGGCGCACAGGCGTCCGCAGGAGGAATGGTCGGTGAGTTGCAGCAGATCCTCACCGCTTTCACGGCTCGGTTGGATTTAATAACCGAGCAGAACGTCCTCCTTAACCGCAGGGTGGAGGCTCTCGCCGCACAGGTGGAAGCACGCCCTCAGGGCGCTGCTGCAGCTCTCCCTCCTGTCGACCCTGTGCGTAACAGTGACGTTCCACAGGTCGTTCAAAACGCCCCCTCCCACCTTCCCCGGAAGCATACATAAGCCCTCCAGAGCCGTACGGAGGTTGTGTGGAGACGTGCGCGGACTTCCTTATGCAGTGTTCGCTCGTCTTCGCACAACGTCCTGTCATGTACGCGAATGATGCTAGCAAGATAGCTTATGTAATAAACCTGCTTCGCGGTGAGGCACGCGCTTGGGCTACAGCGCTCTGGGAGCAGAATTCACGGCTCCTTCTGACATATGATGGGTTTGTGAGGGAGTTCAGAACAGTGTTCGATCACCCAAATAGAGGAGAGACCGCTTCAGCCATGCTGCTGTCAATGAGACAGGGGCGCCGGAGCGCAGCTGCCTATGCAGTCGACTTCCGCATCGCGGCTGCGAGGTCCGGCTGGAATAGCACTGCCCTCCGCGCCGCCTTTGTAAACGGACTGTCGTTGGTCCTAAAGGAGCACCTGGTGGCTAAGGACGAACCGCGAGATTTAGATAGGCTTATTGATCTAGTTATACGATTAGACAATCGGTTAGAAGAACGCCATCGGGAACGAGACGAAGGGCATGGCCGGGCACGCGCCATCCCTCTCCCTTCCGGTTCCGACCGCGTCCCGCCCTCCCCACGCTCCACAGCCCCTACGCTCCGTGTGGTTACAGCTCCCCCTGCTGACGAAGCTATGGACACAAGCAGGGCCACATTTAGGGTGCCAGATAGACAGAGGAGGCTGGCCCGCGGAGCGTGTTTTGTTTGTGGCTCGATAGAGCACCAGGTAAGAGACTGCCCCGAGCGGTTAAACACCAACGCCCGCCCCTAGAGACTGGGCTAGGGGTGGGCCGAGACATTCACGTGGGACACACCCACATTGCCACACGACTCCCAGTTACAATCCTTTATGAGGATTTAACCCTGAAGGCCCTAGCACTGGTGGACACAGGTTCTGAAGGGAATCTGTTGGACAGCAGATGGGCCCGGGAGATAGGGCTCCCTCTGGTGGCGCTTACCTCGCCTGTGCAGGTGCAGGCACTAGATGGCTCCCTACTCCCTCCAATCACACATAAGACACCACCTGTAACTCTGGTGGTGTCAGGAAATCACCGGGAGGAGATCAAGTTTTTTGTGACTCCTGCTACCTCCCGTGTGATTTTAGGGTTCCCCTGGATGTTAAAACACAATCCCCGGATCGATTGGCCGTCCGGGGTAGTGGTTCAGTGGAGCGAGACCTGCCATCGGGTATGTTTAGGTTCCTCGGTTCCTCCCGGTTCCCAGGCTAAGGAGGAGGTCAGAGTCCCGCCCAATCTAGGGACGGTGCCGGTGGAGTACCATGACCTTGTAGATGTGTTCAGTAAGGATCTGGCGCTCACCCTTCCCCCCCACCGTCCATATGATTGTGCCATTGATTTGGTTTCAGGCGTTGAGTTCCCGTCCAGCAGGCTGTACAACCTCTCACGGCCTGAGCGCGAATCAATGGAGACCTACATCCGGGACTCTTTAGCTGCCGGGTTGATCCGGAATTCCACTTCCCCGATGGGTGCAGGTTTCTTTTTTGTGGGAAAAAAGGATGGCGGACTACGTCCATGCATTGATTACCGGGGGCTGAACGAGATCACGGTTCGTAACCGATACCCATTCCCATTGGATTCAGTGTTCACGCCCCTGCATGGAGCCCAAATATTCACGAAGCTAGACCTTAGAAATGCGTATCACCTGGTTCGGATCCGGAAGGGAGACGAGTGGAAGACGGCATTTAACACCCCGTTAGGTCACTTTGAGTACCTGGTCATGCCGTTCGGCCTCACAAACGTCCCCGCGACGTTCCAAGCATTGGTTAATGATGTCTTGCGGGATTTCCTGCACCGATTCGTCTTCGTATATCTAGACGATATCCTCATCTTTTCTCCGGATCCTGAGACTCATGTCCGGCATGTACGTCAGGTCCTGCAGCGGTTGTTGGAGAACCGGCTGTTTGTGAAGGGCGAGAAGTGCGAGTTTCACCGCACTTCTTTGTCCTTCCTGGAGTTCATCATCTCCCCCAACTCTGTCGCTCCTGATCCGGCCAAGGTTGCGGCGGTGAGAGACTGGCCCCAACCCACTAGCCGTAGGAAGCTGCAACAGTTCCTCGGCTTTGCAAATTTCTACAGGAGGTTCATTAAGGGCTACAGTCAGGTAGTTAGCCCCCTGACAGCCCTGACCTCACCAAAAGTCCCCTTCACCTGGTCGGATCGTTGCGATGCCGCGTTCAAGGAGTTGAAACGGCGCTTCTCGTCTGCACCCGTTCTGGTGCAGCCCGATCCTAGTCGTCAGTTAGTGGTTGAAGTGGACGCCTTGGACTCAGGGATAGGAGCTGTGCTTTCCCAGAGCGGGAAGACCGATAAGGTCCTTCACCCGTGTGCCTATTTTTCCCGCAGGTTGACCCCGGCCGAACGGAACTATGACGTCGGCAATCGAGAACTCCTTGCGGTGAAAGAGGCTCTTGAAGAGTGGAGACATCTGTTGGAGGGAACGTCCGTGCCATTCACGGTTTTCAATGACCACCGGAACCTGGAGTATATCAGGACCGCCAAGCGGCTCAACCCCAGGCAAGCCCGTTGGTCACTGTTCTTCGGCCGTTTTGACTTCCGGATCACCTACCGTCCCGGGACCAAGAACCAGAAATCGGATGCCTTGTCCCGGGTACATGAAGATGAAGTCAAAACGGAGTTGTCGGATCCACCGGAACCCATCATCCCGGAGTCCACTATCGTGGCCACCCTCACCTGGGACGTAGAGAGAACCGTCCGGGAGGCCCTGGCACGAAGCCCGGACCCCGGGACTGGGCCGAAGAACAGACTCTACGTCCCACCAGAAGCTAGGGCTGCAGTCTTGGACTTCTGTCACGGCTCTAAGCTCTCCTGTCATCCAGGGGTGCGAAGAACCGTGGCAGTTGTCCGGCAGCGCTTCTGGTGGGCGTCCTTAGAGGCCGACGTCCGGGATTATATCCAGGCCTGCACCACCTGCGCCAGGGGCAAGGCTGACCATCGCAGGGCTTCGGGACTGCTCCAGCCGCTGCCCGTGCCTCATCGCCCCTGGTCCCACATCGGCCTGGATTTTGTCACGGGCCTCCCGCCGTCCCAGGGCAATACCACCATCCTCACGATAGTGGACCGATTCTCCAAGGTGGCCCACTTCGTGGCCCTCCCGAAGCTCCCGACGGCCCAGGAGACAGCGGACCTCCTGGTCCACCACGTCGTCCGGCTGTATGGGATACCATCGGACATCGTTTCGGATCGTGGTCCCCAGTTCTCCTCGCAAGTCTGGAGGAGCTTCTGCCGGGAACTGGGGGCCACGGTGAGTCTCTCATCCGGGTATCATCCCCAGACCAACGGGCAAGCAGAACGGGCCAATCAGGAGGTGGAGCAGGCCCTGCGTTGCGTGACAGCTGCGCACCCGGCGGCCTGGAGTACCCATCTGGCCTGGATCGAGTATGCCCATAACAGCCAGGTGTCGGCAGCCACCGGCCTCTCCCCTTTCGAGGTGTGTCTGGGGTACCAACCTCCTTTGTTTCCGGTGGTTGAGGGAGAGGTCGGTGTGCCCTCGGTCCAGGCCCACCTACGGAAGTACCGTCGGGTGTGGCGTGCCGCCCGTTCTGCCTTGCTGAAGGCCCGGATGAGGACGAAGGCCCATGCAGACCGTCGGCGGACCCCGGCCCCTACGTACCGGCCAGGGCAGGCAGTGTGGTTGTCTACAAAGGACATACCCCTTCAAGTGGACTCCCCTAAACTGCAGGACCGGTACATCGGTCCGTTCAAGATCATCAAGGTACTCAGTATAGCCGCAGTGAGGCTTCAGCTTCCGGCCTCACTGCGGATACATCCCGTTTTCCACGTGTCCCGGATCAAGCCCCATCACACCTCACCCCTCTGTACTCCCGGTCCGGCACCACCTCCTGCCCGGATCATCGATGGCGAGCCGGCTTGGACTGTGCGCCAACTTTTGGATGTCCGTAGGATGGGCCGGGGCTTCCAGTATTTGGTGGACTGGGAGGGGTATGGACCTGAAGAACGCTCCTGGGTGAAGAGGAGCTTCATCCTGGACCCGGCCCTCCTGGCCGATTTCTACCGCCGCCACCCGGACAAGCCTGGCCAGGAGGCGCCCGTTGAGGGGGGGGTCCTGTTGTGTGGGCCGCCAGAAGAGGAGGTACTGCTGGCCCACCACCAGAGGGCGCCCTGTCTGGAGTGCGGGCTCCAGGCACCAGAGGGCGCAGCCGCCTCACAGGAGCAGCCAGGGTGACAGCTGTCACGCATCACCTGCAACAGCTGTTACCAATCATCTGATCGGCAGGAGTATATCAGCAGGACGACGTCTCCACCTCTTTGCCGAGATATCGTTTCTACCGAGAAGGTAACATGCTCAGCTGACTGTTTAACAGTGATCTTTGTGACTTTTGTGCATTGCTCTGAGAGTATTTTCCAACGAGAGGTGGAGGTAACTTACCTGCCGTTCGGATTCCTGGGTGCGAACGTGCCCTCCTTTAATTGTCCTTTGTTCCTCGCCAGCAGTACCAGGTCCGACACGCGGAGGCAGTGGGCACCTGGGAGTTCGGGACTTGGCGGTTCCAGTATTCCCGGGGTCTGGTGGCGGAGGAAACCGTGTGGTTCCAGTTCTACTTTGGAGAGGCGTCTCCTATCTTCGAGCCTGCCCACACGACACCTGTGTGAATTTGACTTTGTCCATTATTGTAATCTGTTGTACTTGTTGTGCATATTCACAACAGTAAAGTGTGTTATTTGACCTATTCCATTGTCCGTTCATTTGCGCCCCCTGTTGTGGGTCCGTGTTCCTACACTTTCCCAACAAGCTTTCATGTCTTCGATAACATGACTCACCCGGCTATTTTGAGGCACCTGTTGTGTGGGCCGCCAGAAGAGGAGGTACTGCTGGCCCATCGCCAGAGGGCGTCCTGCCTGAAGTGCGGGTTTCAGGCACGAGAGGGCGCTGCCGCCACGGACACAGCCGGGAGTGACAGCTGTCACTCATTATTTCCTGACAGCTGTCACTCATTCTTCATCATCTCACTCCATAAAACCCAGACGTCATCTCCACCTCATCGCCGAGATATCGTACTTCTATGGAGGTAATTTTCTCTGCCAGCATTAAAGTGATTCTAAGAGCTATTGTGTTGCAGCTGTCAACCAGAGGACCGGCGTGGGTCGCGACTGTTTCGTCCTAACGTCCCGTCAGATAAGTGGTTAAACAGACGCTGCACGAGTGTGTGTTAAAGGTGGAGGTGGCATTCCCACCGTTGTTGTTACGGGATGTACACACACCCACACTTGACTGTCTTTGCTCTTCGCCAGCAGTACCAGATCCGACAGTCGGGGACGGTGATCACCTGGGAATTCAGGACTTGGCGGCTCCAAAATTCACCAGGTTCGGTGGTGGCGGAAATCGTGTGGTTCCGGCTCTTCTCAGGACAGACGTCTTCTATCCTCGAGCCTGCCCACACGTCACCTTTGTGGATTGACTGTTATCAGATTCTGAGATTGTCTGTATATTCGTTGTGCACCTTCACAACATTAAATTGTTACGTTTTTGGCTCATCTATTGACCGTTCATTTGCGCCCCCTGTTGTGGGTCCATGTCACTACACTTTCACAACAGCACCCCTGGCTCAGACAACACAACCTCTAATAGCCTCTACATTCAAATTGTTACATGGGGCAAGAGTATTCACAGAGCTGAATTTGCGTAGTGCTTATCATTTAGTAAGAATACGGGAGGGGGATGAATGGAACATGCCGTTTAATATGCCCTCCGGACATTATGAGTATTTGGTAATGTGCTTTGGTCTAACTAATGCTCCTGCAGTTTTTCAAAACCTAGCCAATGTTGTCCTACATGAATTCTTGAATAAGTTTGTCTTTGTTTACTTGGATAACACCCAGATTTTCTCCCCCAATGAGGAAACTCACTCTCAACATGACCATACAGTAGTGTAAAGGTTACTCTATAACCAGTTGTACATCAAGGTGGAGAAACATTTCACAAGTCCTCTGTGTCCTTCCTGGGATTTGTATTAGCTGAGAGGGAGGTCAAAATGGATCCAGACAAGTTGGTAGTTGTGGCAGATTGGGCCACACCCCGCACCTGGAAAGAGGTCCAAAGGTTTCTATGGTTTGCTAACTTCAACAGGAGATTCATAATGGCCCCTTCACACATAGTGCGATGTTTGGATGGTGTTTGGATGAAAATGGCGAAACTGCACAAAACAGTTCAAAATTAACGCATGTAATATCACTCCAATGGGCAGGCGTGCACGAACCCAGTGCGAGAGTTCTTGCACGCATAGGTGTCCGTCGAGCAGGAACAGTGCCAGGTGCACCACGTGGCCCCACTTATGTGGAAGAAATAAAAAACAGCTAGTACGTGTGGAACCACATCGGGCCACCTATATGTGAAATAATAAAAAAAGAAAAAGACACACCACCCGGGACGCAAACTCGTGCCTTTCAAAACCTCTGATTCCCAGTCAGAGACTTTACCACTGAACTACGCAGCTGTTCTTTGAATACTGCGGGAAGCTGACTCATATTAGGAAGGACATGGAAGTTTTACAAAAAAATATTAAATCCCACACCATATAGAAACACCGCATTTAACAAATGGCCAATACAAATACAACCCCTGGCAAAAATTATGGAATCACCGGCCTCGGAGGATGTTCATTCAGTTGTTTAATTTTGTAAAAAAAAAAGCAGATCACAGACATGACACAAAACTAAAGTCATTTCAAATGGCAACTTTCTGGCTTTAAGAAACACTATAAGAAATCAAGAAAAAAATATTATGGCAGTCAGTAACGGTTACTTTTTTAGACCAAGCAGAGGAAAAAAATATGGAATCACTCAATTCTGAGGAAAAAATTATGGAATCACCCTGTAAATTTTTATCCTCAAAACTAACACCTGCATCAAATCAGATCTGCTCGTTGACATTGACCCTATGCCATGACATTGACCCTACGTGTCTTCTTTCAAGGAATGTTTTCGCAGTTTTTGCTCTATGGCAAGATGCATTATCATCTTGAAAAATGATTTCATCATCCCCAAACATCCTTTCAATTGTCCAAAATATCAACGTAAACTTGTGCATTTATTGATGATGTAATGACAGCCATCTCCCCAGTGCCTTTACCTGACATGCAGCTCCATATCATCAATGACTGTGGAAATTTACATGTTCTCTTCAGGCAGTCATCTTTATAAATCTCACTGGAACGGCACCAAACAAAAGTTCCAGCATCATCACCTTGCCCAATGCACTGAATATGACTTTCATCCAGTCATCCACAGTCCACGATTGCTTTTCCTTAGCCCATTGTAACCTTGTTTTTTTTCTGTTTAGGTGTTAATGATGGCTTTCGTTTAGCTTTTCTGTATGTAAATCCCATTTCCATTACGCGGTTTCTTACAGTTCGGTCACAGACGTTGACTCCAGTTTCCTCCCATTCGTTCCTCATTTGTTTTGTTGTGCATTTTTCGATTTTTGAGACATACTGCTTTAAGTTTTCTGTCTTGACGCTTTGATGTCTTCCTTGGTCTACCAGTGTGTTTGCCTTTAACAACCTTCTCATGTTGTTTGTATTTGGTCCAGAGTTTAGACACAGCTGACTGTGAACAACCAACATCTTTTGCAGCATTGCATGATGATTTACTCTCTTTTAAGAGTTTGATAATCCTCTCCTTTGTTTCAATTGACATATCTCGTGTTGGAGCCATGATTCTTGGTGCAACAGCTCTCCAAGGTGTGTTCACTCCTTTTTAGATGCAGACTAACGAGCAGATCTGATATGATGCAGGTGTTAGTTTTGGGGATGAAAATTACAGGGTGATTCCATAATTTTTTCCTCAGAATTGAGTGATTCCATATTTTTTTCCTCTGCTTGGTCTAAAAAAGTAACCATTACTGACTGCCACAATCTTTTTTCTTGATTTCTTATAGTGTTTCTTAAAGCCAGAAAGTTGCCATTTGAAATGACTTTAGTTTTGTGTCATGTCTGTGATCTGCTTTTTTCTACAAAATTAAACAACTGAATGAACATCCTCCGAGGCCGGTGATTCCATAATTTTTGCCAGGGGTTGTATGATCCGTCTGTTCCTCTGGTGATGACCCATGGTCACAGACATACAGTCATGCTATGACATGAATGATAAACACTGTGCTCTGATCATGTCCACATCTACTAGTCAGGTGCGTCCAGTTGGCCATGTGTGTTCTGCCTGACAAGCGTGTCTTGTGGACGGCGCGCCACAGCACAGACACCGCATCATGTGGTACAGAGCTCACGTGGGTGATGTGACGGTCAGATCACCCGCTGCGTGTTCTGATCTGATGGTCCATTTCAACCTGGGGGGCTGTCAGTGTCCGCTCTGTACGTGAGCTCACATGCTGCAACTTGTCACCACTACGGCAATATATGTTTTTATTTATGTCCATGTAAATACAGCAATCAGATACACACACACCTCACAGTGGACAGTTTTTAGTCCATGACTGTCCAAACACAGTAGGTGTTATCTAGCTGGAATGTCCAGAATGACAGATCACCACAGCTGCTTCTGTCAGAAGCAATGCCTCCCATGAGTGGAGCGCACACACCCACGTGTCAGTGTGTGTGTGTTTGCAAAGTCACACTTGTGGGGAACTTAGTCAAATTTCGCAGCAGTACGACAGTGGTTGTCTGCAGTCTGTTGTCGTACCAAAAGTGCTAATGGCCACACATTTTCTAAGTGCCATACAAGTGGTGTTGGGTGTTTGTGGAATTTGGCCAGCACCTGCCGTGTTTTTCAGGCGCTTGTGTGCGCAAATAGTTGTATCAACAGGTGTATGAGGCATTGGCAGCAGGGACAGCATTACACAGATTGCACATGATTCCTGAACTTTACTTCAGTGGCTTCTCCGCTACATAATCTTACCTCTTCTCATAGGTTGTTTCACTGTGAACAAGGCATTTGGGATGCAAAAGAATCTCTTCACTGCCACCTGTGCTACTCCTTTCAGATCCTGCCTGACAGTTCATGGTCAAGGTGGATGCTTCCGACATTGCCATAGGGGCCGTCCTCTCCCATATTCTGTTTTTATTTACATTTCACACAACGTCCCAACTTCATTAGAATTGGGGTTGTAGACATTTTTAGACTGTACCCATTTTATTCATCAAAACAATCCCCAGTTCAGGTTATATACATTTGTGGTAGAAACAGTGGTGGTTCTACAATGAATTGCTCCCCAGGCGAGACTCCCTCTGAGCGCCACCCCCCCAACCAAAAAAAAAAAAAAAAAAAAAAACAGCCAAAATTTTGCACAAACAGCCATTTTTTCTTATTTTATTATTACAAAAATATTTATTTATAATTAAAATAATTATAAATATTTTAGAAGTGCCCCTGAAATTGCAACTGAAATTGACATCAAAAGACTGCAGGCTACAATATGACTCTTACCCAACTGGAAGCGAACATTTGCGAACATCAATCAAATGTTCATAGAACGTTTGTTTACTGTTCAACAAGTTTGCAAACGTTCATGTAATGTTTGTGATGTTTGTCTAATGGTTGTATGGAAGCGAAAATTTGCAAACATCAACTGAACGTTCATAGAATGTTCATTTACTGTTCAGCAAGTTTGCAAACGTTCATATAATGTTTGCAATGTTTGTCTACTGTTTGCATGGAAGAGAACATTAGACAAACGTAAGCAAACATTTGCAAAAATCAATCAAATGTTCATAGAATGTATGGTTAATGTTCAGTGTGTTTGCGAACATTCACATAAAGTTCATGTTGTATGTGTAACGCTTGCCTCTAAATAAAAGTATATATATTCTAAAATTTTGCAAAATTTCATATCATTATTACAGGAAAACAATAAATATTTACTGCCTACAGAAAGTTAATGTTGGGCTCCATTTAAATTATGTATGCAAACATAGGTAGAATGAACAATAGGAAATAATTGAAGCACTCTACCATGGTAACCAAGAATTTGTCAATTTAGGATTTATTCAGGCCTACTGAATATATAATTTCAAGATTACTGTGATAAACTGGCAGAGCTAACTAAGAAACATTTCTTGGGGCAAATTGCATAAACATGCAATCTGTTAATTGGAATATTAATTTTTGCAAAATAATTTAAGTCACTACAGATTGTGATTGTCAGCTACCAAAAATCTGTTTTTTATGGAAACAGATTGCAATGGCACCTTATTATCCAGAAGACCCACAGACCTGAGTTACACACATTTTGCTGAATTTTATAAAAGCATATTATCTTTAACATTTTTGTAAATAAGGAAAAATACATTAAAGGTATTAAAAATTGATTTAAAAAATAATGTTTTCAGCATGCATGAGCAGGAAGCATTGACATTTAAATAAAACAGCTCATAGACAAATAATATTTTTTACCGGTCACTTCACAACTTGCAGTTCAAATATTATCAGACATGTTTTTAAACAAACATGCTGAACATGAGATGAATATAACAGTCACACACGTTACAGTAGAATATCAACTAGATTTCACATTTCCAGAATGAAAATTTGTCCAGGGTTTACTGTTTAGCTCAGGCCTCATTTGAAGATGACTTCATGTCACAGTCGAACAGTGTTTGGTCGGAATTGTTACCATAACAACATATTACTTGCATTCTGATTCCTTTAATTTCAGCTGCTCAATTCATGTTTGCAGTGAGGCATGATATTATAATTATCCAGGGTAAAACGTACATTGTACACAATATATTTGTAACACCTGGATACAATAATTTCTGCATGTAAAATGCAACATTCTCATTCTGGAAAAAAAAAAAAAGCATCAGTGATCATTGTGTATTATTTCCTGTAATCACATTATACATTCAATTATTGCCAATTAAGTTAAATTTCTAGCATAAGTGTTTGGTTCCTTCGTGGTTAAAGGTAAAGGCAGAGGTGCAGGTTTATCAGCTCAGAGAAACGCTCTCACAAAACGACTGTAATAAATATCTGAAACTCTATAGTGTTTTATTTTTTAAAAAAGTCTGACCAACATTATCAGAGGATACAATTCAAATGAATTAATTTTATTTAAAGTGGTCTGTTTACATAGATCTATTTGCTATTAGCTTATTTTATTAACAATGTGCTGCAGCTACTTCACAGTTGCTTGCAGTGCTTCTCACCAAAGAGTTGGTGGCAGTAGTGCACCAAGTTGGGTTAAAATCCGCTGTTTAACAAAAGAGAAGAAGAAGACTTAGCTGACTAACAGCGTGCATGCTCGCCATTCTCTTTTGGCGAATAAAAGTTTATGTTCCAGAAGTTAATTTGCCTGTTCAGTCTCTATATTACGATTAAGAGACCACTGAGCAGAAGAGGAGACTAACGCTGGAGGCCCGTCGACTGGGATTAATCACACAGAACCACCACAAAGCTACCATGAGTTAGCAGCTAGCTTCAAATGGCTGGCCTTTTCTACCATGATCACGATGCTGTGAATATCAAAAGACACTTTAAGGTAACAGAACCTGATGTGAGCACAAACCCATTTTAGCCAGAAATGACAGAAATTGCTTGAAGCTTGATTATGCCAGACATAGACTAATGGGAACCAAACCAGCAGGTTTTTGACTAGCACAGAGCTAATGTTCGCGACAGAGAGGCATAGGCCTAATTAATATTTTGTCCATGTTTTATCTATTCTGATATTAAGCCAGAAGCCTATAAAGGTGTCAATAAGGTGTGTGTGGGCATCCCACTTCCAAGGACATGCAGGTTGGGTGAATTGGAAACTTTCTAATTGTCCAGGTCTCTTATAAAAGAGGTCTCGATCTCAATGGGACTAACTTGGTTAAATAAAGGCTAAATTTAAAATATACATAACTTTTTATGACCATGACTAAAATATATACTCTGTGTATTATTAGGTGTTGATGCAATTAAAGTTTAAGTAATGTCAGTGCCCAGAAAGAGACTTTATGAATATAAGTTTATGATAAGATTTTCGGATTATTGTCACCCACCCCACCCCCCAACAGCAACCGTGCCTGCTGCCTTAAGAGTTGTTAAATCAGTGAATCCTCCATCCGACCAGTTGGTTGAGCGCGTACGTGCCTGCATTTGATTCACATCAGCCCGATCCATATCCAGAGGTCTGTACTATAATGGTTAAATAAGATTGTACAGTGTCTTGTGCCAGTAGATTCTAAAATTCACATTCAGCAAGCAAAATATTCAAATATTTCTGGCAAGAAATATTCTGTTCTATTTGGGATATAATTTGAAAATACAGTAAAATCTGCCAGTAATGAAGTTGTATATACTAACTTTCCTTCCTAAAAGAAATAATTTACAGGCCGTTACTTAATAAACATGTTTATTTATTGCTGATATAAAGTTACAGAATTCCTTTTATAAAAACTCAATTTCTATGTCCCTTGCATAATGTTTCATTTACAATAGTGTGTGTGTGTACTGTCTATGGTACCATACACTTGAAACATAAGGACTTCTATGCTGTACTACTGAGGTTTACCACCTTATCTGGGGTGGAAAAAGTGATCTGTCCCAACAAAAAAATTAATTTTTTGGAGATTTTTCTGGTGGGTAAATAGACCTGAGAAAGCACCAGAATGCATTTGAGATTTCACATTTTTCTGGGGGACAACCACCAGACCACGCCAGGGCCTTTCTCACTTTCATCACTGTTCATTCACAGATTTGTCGATGCTCATGATGAAAGGTCAACAGCATTGGTTTAATCATTTGTGAACCATTAGGATTTAATGTAAAGTGAGAACATCTGTATTAAGGTTGTAACATATGGATATATATACATTTTGTGTTCCAGGAGAAGCAGAATGACATCATTCGCAGTATCAAACAGCTGAATAGCAAAGTTGATGCACTGCATTCTTGGACCATCCCTGAAAGTGTTGGTTCCGAGACATACCAGGAGAGAGAACAATGTGGACGCTGCTGAGACGATTATCTGAAGTATGTCCAGCTCTAAAACAGAAATGTGGGCTAGAACCAATTACAAGCAGTGCCTGGAAGTAATGGGCCTTCCAGTAAAGTCACTCGAAGAAGTGAGTTAATGTGTTTTCTGTTTGTTAGATCCTCTTCACTTTAATAAAGTTTTGCCACCGTGACGTCTGGTCTCTCTCTGGCTGCGAATCCAACATGGCAGAATCCGCTCCAAAACAGCTTAATTTCTGTGTAAATCTAACATGCCCATCATATATTATGTAAAAGCTACTGAAAACACTTCGAAAACTGAAACCGCTGTTTTCACAACCTGATAAACACCTCTGGAGTGATTTACAAGGAAAAGCCACCAAGACACCCAGACAACTCAGGAGACGTTATGGGCTTATGTGGCTGTGATTGGAGAAATTGTGCACAGTGCAAGCTTTGCATTTTGCATCACTACTCTTGGCTTCATAGTGGAGTAGAGCAGAGAAGGATTTTCTTTCACCAAAACAGATCATATCCAGGCTTGCATCTCAGATCTCCCTTCTGGCAGTTTGTAGCTAAACTTTCAGGTCTTCTTTTTAAGAAAATTCTCCTCTGTACCACTTCATCATGAAGATGGATAACTGGTGACACAAAATGCAAAGCTTGCACAGTGCATAATTTCTCCAATCACAGCCACGTAAGCCTATAACTTCTTCTGGGTTGTCTGGGTGTCTTGGTGGCTTTCCTCACTCTTCTTCTTCGTGCACAGTCACTCAGTTTTTGAGAACGGTCTACACTCAAAGAGTGCCATATTGTTTGTATTTCTTCAGAACTGATGTAAATAAAGTACAAAACATTCAGTGGCAGCTTTACCATCAGAGAGCCTCGTCCACAACTACCACAAAAGACTCCAAGCTGTCACTGATGTTAAAGGTGGCAGTACATGGTATTAAGAACAGGGGTATGCAAACTTTTGCTCAGGTTCATTTGGGTAGTTTGTGTTGTCATTATGATTTGAAAAGAGTAAACACTGTTGTTTGCCAATAAATGGCTTCACCCAACCACTAACCTTGAGTGAAAAAAAAAAAAGTTTTTGTGTTATCGTTCATATTCTCTGAAAAATGGCCAAAAAAACTAAACTTCTGCCAGGGTATGTTAACGTTTGGCCCCACCTGTATACATATATATTTTACACTTAGCACTGGGATACCAATTAAGTAATTATTAAGAAGACTGCTCATACGGCTGAGGGTATTTTATATTATATGAGGGTGTTTATATTCTATAATATCAAAGCTTATGGGCAGATTAGCAGCAGCATTTAATTTGCATTGTACATCAAATTTTTTTGATAAATTTAATTTTACTTCCAGAGAAACCTTTTCTCTGGGGATCAAACATTAATTTAAATGAATAATTTTGTATTATTTTGTATATTTTTTTCATCATACAGTAGTGTTCAGAATAATAGTAGTGCTATGTGACTAAAAAGATTAATCCAGGTTTTGAGTATATTTCTTATTGTTACATGGGAAACAAGGTACCAGTAGATTCAGTAGATTCTCACAAATCCAACAAGACCAAGCATTCATGATATGCACACTCTTAAGGCTATGAAATTGGGCTATTAGTAAAAAAAAGTAGAAAAGGGGGTGTTCACAATAATAGTAGCAACTGCTGTTGACGCTACAAACTCAAAACTATTATGTTCAAACTGCTTTTTTTAGCAATCCTGTGAATCACTAAACTAGTATTTAGTTGTATAACCAGAGTTTTCATGATTTCTTCACATCTGCGAGGCATTAATTTTGTTGGTTTGGAACCAAGATTTTGCCCGTTTACTAGTGTGCTTTGGCTCATTGTCTTGTTGAAACATCCATTTCAAGGGCATGTCCTCTTCAGCATAAGGCAACATGACCTCTTCAAGTATTTTGACATATCCAAACTGATCGATGATACCTGGTATGCGATATATAGGCCCAACACCATAGTAGGAGAAACATGCCCATATCATGATGCTTGCACCACCATGCTTCACTGTCTTCACTGTGAACTCTGGCTTGAATTTAGAGTTTGGGGGTTGTCTCACAAACTGTCTGTGGCCCTTGGACCCAAAAAGAACAATTTTACTCTCGTCAGTCCACAAAATATTCCTCCATTTCTCTTTAGGCCAGTTGATGTGTTCTTTGACAAATTGTAACCTCTTCTGCACGTCTTTTATTTAACAGAGGGACTTTGTGGGGGATTCTTGCAAATAAATTAGCTTCACACAGGCGTCTTCTGTCACAGCACTTACAGGTAACTCCAGACTGTCTTTGCTCATCCTGGAGCTGATCAATGGGTGAGCCTTTACCATTCTGGTTATTCTTCTATCCATTTTGATGGTTGTTTTCCGTTTTCTTCCACGTGTCTCTGTTTTTTTTGTCCATTTTAGCCTTGGAGATCATTGTAGATGAACAGCCTATAATTTTTTGCACCTGCGTATAAGTTTTCCCCTCTCCAATCAACTTTTTAATCAAACTACGCTGTTCTTCTGAACAATGTCTTGAACATCCCATTGTCCTCAGGCTTTCAAAGAGACATGCATGTTCAACAGGTGCTGGCTTCACTCTTACATAGGGGACACCTGCTTCACACCTGTTTTTCCACAAAATTGAGGAACTCACTGACTGAATGCCACACTACTATTATTGTGAACACCCCCTTTTCTACTTTTTTGTACTAATAGCCCGATTTCATAGCCTTAAGAGTGTGTATCCATGAATGCTTGGTCTTGTTGGATTTGTGAGGCTCTACTGAATCTACTGGTACCTTGTTTCCCATGTAACAATAAGAAATATACTCAAAACCTGGATCTTTTAATCTTCTAATCTTTTTAGTCACATAGCACTACTATTATTCTGAACACTACTGTATGAATTTCCTCAGGAAATTTATTGATTGTAATATGTTTGTGTTAAACTGTTCAGTTTCGCTCTTAAAAATGATGTGTGTGTTCAGTTGCATTGTCGTATCTGACTAATGTCATACTGAGTCTTCAAATCTATGTGATTAAAAACTTAGAATATTTTTTCATAGGAATTTTCTCAGGGAATTTATTGATAGTAATGTGTTTGTGTTAAAGCTGTCCACAGTTTTGCTCTTAAATATGATGTTTTATTAATTGTATGTAGATGTCTAAAAGATTGTTGTAGTTTTTGTTTCAAGCAGTGATTTATGTTTAAGTTGAATTTATTTTTGCTCCTAAAATATGTATTATCAGTTGTATGTAGATCAGTAGATGAATTTTTTTTAGGTTTCATTATTATTTCTAGAAGATTTATTAGGGCCCGAGTAGGCAACGTCCTACGAGGACCCTATTGTAATTGCGCTGTTTATTATTATTATTATTATTATTATTATTCTTATTCTCACTCTTGAAATCAAAATTTCGGCCTGTTCCCGTGCTCAAAA
Source organism: Thalassophryne amazonica (assembly GCF_902500255.1). Taxonomy (NCBI): domain Eukaryota; kingdom Metazoa; phylum Chordata; class Actinopteri; order Batrachoidiformes; family Batrachoididae; genus Thalassophryne; species Thalassophryne amazonica. The sequence goes on from NC_047116.1 coordinate 66,505,900, forward strand.
ACTCACCAAACTTTCCGAAGTCATCCGGCCGGATCCAAAATTCAATATTTTAGGGGCGCTGCACATGGTCGCAGCGAAATCGCGAAATAGCGCCCCCTAGAAATTTTCAAAAACCCCTCCGCATTGGGCTTTTTTCATCATAGCCTCACGAAATTCGGTACACATATGTACCATGCCAAGACACACAAAAAAGTCTCTTACTGTCATGTTGAAATATCAACAGGAAGTCGCCATTTTGATTTTGTTTCGATTTTGAGCACATTTTTGCCATTTTTGGCCATTTCCACTACTTACATTTGAACTAACTCGTCCTAGGGATTTCATCCGATCGTCTTCAAATTTGGTCAACATCATCACAACACAATGATGATCAAAAGTTATCAAAAGATTCTACCGCATTGGGCTTTTTTCGTCGTAGCCTCACAAAATTCGGTACACATATGTACCATGCCAGGACGCACAAAAAAGTCTCTTACTGTCATGGTGAAATATTGACAGGAAGTTGGCCATTTTGATTTTAAGTTTCGATTTTGAGCAAATTTTTGCCATTTTTTGGCCATTTCCACTACTTACATTTGAACGAACTTGTCCTAGGGATTTCATCCGATCGTCTTCAAATTTGGTCAACATCATCACAACATAATGGTGATCAAAAGTGATCAAAAGATTCTAATTAAGTCAAAAGGCATGGCTGCTAGGGGTCGTCAAACTTTGGCGAGCTTTTGGGAGCACGCCATTTCACTTTGAACGGCTGTCACACCCACATACTTCATCGTAGATCCTTCAAACTTGCTGGACATGATGAGGGCTCCACCCTGAATGTCTACATATCTTACGTTCCCACCTCCGCCATAGCGCCCCCGGTGGTGGCGGGAAATGTCCTATTTTTACTTTAAGAGGTCCTGATGTCACATACTTAATCAACTTCATTCCACTTCTAAAACATGCAGAACAAGTTGGTGAACGTAGGCGATGAACGCCGTGAAGTTATGAGTAACGGCGTCCGTGTGGCAGTGTGCCGAATATTGCCCATTCGCCATAAAATTACGTTCTTCCTTTTGACGGCTTTAATTTGGTCACATCATCATGAAAATTGATACACAGGTTGAGCACGACAACCTCTTACAATTCATAGGGGCGTCGCCCATGGGCGGGGCAAAATGCCTCGATAGCGCCCCCTTGAAACTTTCAAAAACCCCTCAGCACAGGGGTTTTTTTTGGAGTAGGGAGATGAAAATTGGTACACATACAAACAGGAAGTCGGCCATTTTGAATTTTCTTGGCATTTTGGCATGATTTCCACATGTTGTATTTGAACGAACTCCTCCTAGGGATTTTGTCCAATGCACTTCAAATTTCTTTGACAGCATCCAGAGATGATACTGACCAAAAGTTATCGAAAGCTTTTCTCTATGTTGAAGGGTGTGGACGCTATGGTGCCACCATTTTTGACCCTTTGCCATGGAACATCAACTCATGATAACTCCTTCATGCTTTGCCTGATTGACTTGAAATTTCACATGTATGATGACGGTTGGCCCCTGAACACACCCGGTCCCTCTGTTTGTACACTGGGCGCCCCCTAGTGTATGAACAATCAACATGTCATAACTCCTTGATGCATTGTGTGATTTGTTAAAAATTTTAACTGTGTGATGAGTAGTTGCCCCTGCATGCACATGCCCACATGTGGTCACAAGGGCACCCACTGGCCTGGGAAGGCGGCCGCGCGGAACAAGGGCCTGTATATGACTGCTTGCAGTCCTAGGTCTTATTATGTCTGAACATTTTTTGGAGTAGTGTCTGTGGTTTACCGCTTAAGAAATCTTTTGTAAAGTTGAACATTTTTCATTTTATGTGGTTTTTGAGCAATGATGTTTAATTCTGTAAAGATGAATTCCATCATTTAATCTGTTACCAATTAAGTGATTTCAAAGGTTTCTGCATTATTGCTTTTATATGTGAATTCCACATTGCAAGTCACTATTGGAATAAAACCTATTGAATTTTAAAACATTTATAAAGTTTGTTTTACTTAATTATTTAGTTCTCAATAGGAGCAATCACAAAAATTGTAGCTAGGTAACTGAGCAAGAACATTGCTCAAACATCATATGAACAAAGAATAAGTAAGGACAGGTAATGTTCGCATTCGAACATTCTACAAATGTTCATTTAATGTTCTGCTGCAACTGTTCATATGATGTTTGTGAACATTTGTGAATGTTTGTATAATGTTCATTGAATGTTTGCATGCAAACATTACCTGTCCTCATTCTTTGTTCATATGATGTTCGTGCAATGTTCATGCCATGTTTGTGAATGTTTTCATGCAAATGTTGAATGAACATTCAAAGAACGTTCGAGTTCCGGGTGGGGAACTGTAAATTTGAATAAGCATGCCCTCACATGCTAAATGTGTGTCATTAGATGCTTTATTAATCTGTCTTTTAGGAAGGAATGATTAGCTCTTTTATTAAGGTGCATATTTGTCTCAACATTTAAATATTTAGCTTGATGTTTGTAAAACCACCTAAAACACTTCTGCATTTTTAAGTGTCTCACCACTTTACTTATTTATATCTGTTGTCAACCGTCAGTCATATTGAATATGGTGTAGCACCAGAAGGATCATCTTGTTTGACTGTGTGGATCAATCTTAGATTTACATTCTCTGTGACATTGCTGACATATGAAGACAGACGCCTGTTGTACATGCCAGTGATTCTGCAGTGCTGACTTTCCTTCTGGCCCTGGTTTCATCATTACAGTTTCTGATGACAGTCCGTCTATTTCTGAGTCCTTGTGATATTTGTTCCTGAATCTTTTGTTTAGTTTTTTCCTGTTTGTAAGTGACCATTATCTGATCTCACATCAGTCACATCACCAGTGATGTTTCTGTGAAGGCTCTCAGCTGTCCAGATGTTTTCCATAGTAGAGAAGCTTGAATCTTCGACCGGGTTGCTCGACTCTTGACTCTACAAGAGTCAAGACAGAAGTCAGACTACCAGAGCCAGCTGTCGGCCATCTTTGTGCTCCTCACAGAAGCTGTGTGATGACGTGCGCAATGTGAGTGTCCAATCGGAATTGGCTCACCTTCACATGGTTTTCCAAAATCCAATCGTAGGGCAGATTTACCTCACATGAAAAGCCAAGGATTGTTTTCAGGAGTGATATGTTACTAGTTGGCCCGTTTGAATAGCCCCCTGGGTGCTCCATTGCGCCATTACGCACAGCGATCAGTGAAAGCAGACGGAGCAGACGGAGAGCCTCTGATGACAATCTCACGTGCTCAAACAAAAAGTGTGTAACTACTGTATCAGGACTGCTCCACTAGTTTGCATGTGAATGTTACTGCATAACTCTGTTGCTTTCTCAGTGTAAAGCACTTGTTTACCATATCAATGGAGTGAGGGGGAGGCGCCGCTCCTCAGACTGTAAAGAGCCATAGTGGGCCAAAGTGTGAATGAAAGCTGCTTTAGCACACAACACTCCAAGACAAACAAAACGCATAGACCATTTTGTATATATTGTTCAAAATGTGCATTTGTGTTTATTGTTTGAACCTTTTTGTTGTACAGTCTTTCACACATGACCTCAGATTTCCTTTATAAAGTGTCAAAACAGTTGTATTGTAGTTTGCTGTGTGGAAAATTATTTCCCGCTTTACTTTATCCTTTCTTATTTCTAATTGTAAACCTTTATTACACTTATAAAACACAACAAAAGCATATAGATTTTGAAAGTACAGGTTGTTCTGAAATAAAGAGACATAAAACCTGACTGTGGGACACAGGGAGAGCTGTTAACAGCAATAATAAAACATTTATGCCAGGCGAGTGAACTGTCCAAAAAATGCCCTTGGACCCCAGAGGGTTAAGTACATATATCTTGTAATTTGTTAAAGTGTATACTGCATTACGCAGGCACACAAAAAACAAGGTCAGATTCAAGTAATCTCGTTGTTGTTGCAACGCAGCTCAATTTCTAACCCCTCAATAAGCTGGCTCTTCTGCAAACTTTTTTTTTTCCCATGAGTGGGCACTTTGTCCTCTCTGGTGAAATTCAAACCCGTTCTTACAATCTATCTGTTCGCTTTCAAACACCTGTTGTGGGGGCAGAGTTCTGGTTCTGTGCTGTATCCTAAATGGACTTTGCCACCAGACAGCATGATCCTGCTGAGCGAAACAGCAGAGAAACAGGATCACTGCAGGCTGCTCCATCCGAAGTCAAAGCGGAGCAGAGTGCCTATCCCAGGTGACAACCACAGAAAAGAACTGCCGAACCTTTTACACTGGTTCTGTTCTGTGCAGCTCAGCAAGCAGGGGCACCTACAGCTGCACAGAGGGAGCACCAATTTGCTAATTCCCCACACAGTGATATGATCACCGCTTTGCGGTGCAGGTGGTGATTATTATTATTATTTTTAAGTGTTTGTGCCACCCCCTGTGTGTCATGAAAAAAAATGTGCCCCAGGCAGCTGCCCCCTTTGCCCACATCAAAAACCGCATCTGGGAAGAAAATGTCATATTATCATCTGGTCAATGGACAAAAGAAGCCATTTACTCACGTTTGGCACTTGTTACAACATTAACATTAACTAGCGTGTTGTCCGTCTGTATCCACGGGTAGTATTTATAAAATAGGTAGCTGACATTTTTTAAGGGTGCCAATAAATTAAGCAAAGCTTATATAATGAGTTGGAATGGCGTGTGAGTCATGAATGATTTTAGAACCTTAGACCTCAACATTTTGTTGAAGAGGAACTCAACGCTTTTATTTCTTGTTAATGATGTAATTTTTTAATGTTAACTGTCTTAAGCCCCTTTCACACCTAGTCAAAATAGAGTTGCATAATGCCACGTACTGACTACGCTGAGTTTATGCAGCCCTACATGGGCTATATAATATGCTGAAGGATGCAAAGGAATGCCAAGGGGTCCGCGAAATTTAATTGTTTTCGCAGACTTTTGGTGTAGGACACAGACGCAGTGTTCCACGTAAGTCTATATAACACTCTGATAGTGTATGTAAATCTACATAACACTGCGCTACTGTACAGTAAGCCTCCGCAACTGTACACAATCCTATGCCAAGGCAAAAAATCCTTTTTGGTTTTTTAGCAGTACATACCCCCATTGCTAGATTTTCTTCATCGCACGGGACTTTGCTGGCTGTGAAGCGTCAAAACCACAGAAGAGGCGGGCTGACCAAGCTTCCACATTCACAAACTCCTCATGGACAGATTGGCAGCGAGAGGACATCTCCATATCCATGTGGACTCCTCACGGGCATATCATCAGTGAGAGGACATGTCCCCGTCCACTCAAACTGCAGATCACGTGTGCGACCGCTGACTGTAGCTCCGCTGTGCTTTCACCTCCTCAAGTTCTCTCACAATTGTGGTACATTAAATAAAGTCCAATTAACTCATGCTCATGGACCAATCGCCAGCAAGAGGACATGTCCACCATATACTCCTCATGGACGGATTGCACAACCGCCGGCTGCAGTTTTTACCTTCATAAATTCTCTCACGATTGTGACACGTAAAATAAAGTTCACTAACTCCTGGAAATAATGTATTCTGATGTTTTCCAATGTATCAAATCCATCTGTGTAACCAGGCAGTCTGTAAAAATAGTGTGATGGAGCCAGGCTTTTCCCCTGTGCACGCAAGGTTTTTACCCTGCGCGCAACTTACACAGCCATTCATGTGTACTAGAAGCGCAGCACAATGCAACTCTAAGCAGGCCTGGTGTGAAAGGGGCTTCAGTGTATTTCTAAATTGCTTAGGTTCTTGCTATTATTAATATTATTATTTTATTTTTACTTCTATATTGTTATTTGATTTTTTAAATGGACCACAATGGAAATAAGTGTTTTCATTTTCTTGTATTTCCATGTAGTTTTAATGTATTTCCAATTCTATTATGTAGTTACATTGAACTTACTAAATATAATCACTCACCACAAGCACACTTTTAATATAAAGATGACTTACACTCACAGAAATATTTAACCCTAACTTTTAAGATTTATTTAATTTTATTACATGACAAATTCCCATTTACTTTTTTAGATAATTTTAATACAAACCTACCAAATAAACCTTACATGTATATTCATTATTGTAATAAATCCTATTTATTTGAAATGCATAATCCTCAGCTTTATGTATTTAGTATTAATAAAATATAATTACTCTAAATCAATAATAATGACAGAATTTATTTAAAATATATAAAGTATATTGTTTGAATTGCATAATTATGTTACCTATGCCATTTGTCTTGTATAGGTAACATAATTATTATGATATGATATGCATCATGTAAGGCTTATTTGGTAGGTTTGTATTAAAATTATTTTTAAAAAGTAAATGGGAATTTGTCATGTAATAAAATTACATAAATCTTAAAAGTTAGGGTTAAATATTTCTGTGAGTGTACTGCCTCCTGCTGGACTGGCCTGTGTAGTTAGCAACATTCATTGTTCAGTGTTGTTAACTAATATCCATAGCTTCTCCAAAAATATTAGCCCTATCAACATTCCATTTTCACAGGATTCATCCTTGACCAAAAATTCATAAGCATACCAAACGGCAAATGTCAGCACCCCACAGTTTTTCTGAGATCGAAGTTGCATGCACACACGCATGGACAGTTGCTGTAAGCAGGTGCTTTTAATTTGACAAACAAAGACGTGGCAGAAGACATTAAAAACACTACACATTTCACTCATGGTACCAATATGCAACTTAAGTCACTCATGGTAACAGCAACATGAGACTTAACTAAACTGACTAAACCAACTGAACTACAAAACACAATAAATCAACACTAGCAGAAACACTGTTAAACTAACATAAACCACAATAACAACATTCAAAACCCAAAGTCCCATGGTGCATTGCAGCAAAATGAATGAATTAATGAATTGAATGAATTGTTTACTGGTTAGCTAAAATTGCTAATTTCTCTAAAAATTGGTTTTCACAGCGTTCATCCTTGAACCAAAATACACAAGCATACCAAACCGCAAATGTCAGCTCTCCCTGGTTTTTGCGTGATCGAAGCCATACACATGCACACACACAGAGGCCACTTGGTGATTATAATATAGATTAGCTCATAGCTTCTGCTGAGTAAAGTAGTATTTGTGCTGTAAATAAATACTGTGTTGAGTTTCAAATCTTTAATTATATTCTACATTTACCTCACATAAGGTCTTTTGTTCAATGGTCAAATGAAGTCATTTATTCACATTTTGTGTTTGTTGCAATAACAATTAGCTCTTAGTGCTTGCATTATAAATACATAATGCACAGAGTTTTCAAACCTTTAATTACACTGAATGATTTCCTCACATATGATCATCTGTTCAGTGACCAAAAGAGCTGTTTACTCATGTTTTGTGACTGGTACAATTACATTAATTTGCTCATTAGCTTGTGCTCCCTAACGTGGTATTTGTGTTATAAATAAATCATATACTGATTACATTAATTTTGCTTCTTGTTGCATGAAGCAGTACCATCACATTTCAAAAATAAATGTGACAAATATTTTTCTCTTCATGGTGCATTTTTAGACAGGTGCAACTTATACTCCAGTGCAACTTATGTTCCTGAAAATATAGCAGATATTCTGACTTTATGCATACAGTGTGTGATAGAATAGAATATATATGCAGTAGGGAAAAACACAGTTTTAAAGTTTTCAGCTATGGTCTATGTAAACGTATGTCTGCAAATATAAATGTTGAGTGAAAGAGTGACAAAGCCCTTCATACTGGCCTTAGATCTCATTGTTATTGCCAAACAGGGCATACATTTATTATCAGTCATGATGAAAACAATTATTTTGATTGAAACTTCTCACCGGTGCTGAGTTGTTGGGCTGTCTGTTGTATCCATTCCTCTGGAAGCACAGAGCAACACGTTTTCTTCTCTTACTAAAACGTTGCACCTCAACCACTTGTGTCCGGTTGTTGTTTGATATCTGGGTGTGTGAGGGTTTTCTCGTGTTTGCCTGAAAAATCTTGTTTTGTTTTTTATGACTGACATTTTGTTGCCCCTCCCTCTGCTGCTTCCCACTGACATGACTGTAAATAGTTATTCAAACATCCACATGATGAAGCTCATGGACCACACCTCCACATTCCCAAATAAAATGATCCTGTCCTGATGGTACAGAAAATGTTTGGGGCATGTCTTCTCGCCTTCTTTCTCTTGCTGTAGTTTTAGTGGCTCATTTTTCTTTACACTGTCAGTGTGTGGTTTAGATAAGGGGACCCACCCTTCTTGCTCCATTTGAAGTCAGTTCTCAAGCATTACAAAGTTGTTTCTGTCACTGAGTTCAATGCTTGGATTGAAATAGTGTTTACATAAAACTGAATACACTGTACACTGTTCACCCCTTTATGGCAGTTTTGTTTTTCACAGATGAACAGATGAAATTCAGATTTTTTTTAAAATGTCAGCTTTTTAATATCAAATGATAATGTTCATGTACATTAAGTGAAGTTAATTTGACAGTTGCTATATTTTCACTAAAGTTGAAATTGAGGTGTGCATCTCCGCATGCACAACACCAAGGACCTGATGGCGACTACCCAGGAAACAACCAGTCCATCCTCACCTCCCAAAAGACTATGTACTGCAGCTAGTTGCCTATGGGCTTTCTGGTTGCAGGGGCCTTCAATACTATGGCCCCCCTGCAAGATGGATTATGCCCAGAGAAATGCAATGCATGGCCAAACTGTCACAGCTGAGGTTTCGTCACAAAACAATTAGCATTCTTCATTCGTATCTCACTCAGTAACTCCTTTGACAAAAAGTTATTCCATGAGCATCCAAGGATCCTCCAAAAAGAACAAGTACCTACCAAAATGATCAAGTCGTGACCTTAGGTCAATGGTTAGCATCCAAATCTCACAACCATACAGTATAGCCAGGAAGCACCATCACCTAAAGACTTGGGCCCATATTCATGAAGCAGCCTAAGGCTAAAATAGCTCCTGGTGATGTTATTCAAAGAAAAATCTTGGAATTCCTCAAATTCTTAGACATTTCTTAGAATTTTCCCTTGGTAAAGCCCCTTTCACATTGGTGTATTCGTAGAGCTGCTCATTGCAGTGTATTGTCTACACTGAGTTGAGCAGTTCTACGCCCACTTATAGCAGCTCTACGTGGAGTTTTTGCTCCCTACGCAGGAGTATGTTGAGGGCTATGCGCGTAGGATGGAAGAAATTAAACACGTTTAATTTTCTTTGGCGTAGCGTGCTGGACACAAGTCTGTGCAACACTGCGCTTCTGTACACAACCAAAAACTGAGTGCGTCAGCTGGAGAACATGATCACACAGCCCACAGCACCTGTGTGTTCAGAACAGGGAATCAAACCTCAACTCAGAAATCCAGAAACACAACAGAAACAGCAGGTCGCTCGCTCTCTCTCGCGCGCACACTCTCCCTCACTCTCTCTCTCTCTCTCCCTCACTCTCTCTCTCTCTCTCTCTCTCTGTGTGTGTCTGAATTTTCTGTGTACTAAAAGTAGCCTTTACAGGTTTTCTATGTCAACAACATTTTATTGAGTCTTAAAGTAAATAAATATGAAATTGGTCACTGGATATTTGATCTCTGGACATAAATAAAATCTGTACATGGTAGATCCTAGATCTCATAAACAGACACTCCTAGACACTCCAAAACGGAGGTGTTCTTTGTCTCGCTCCATCAGCGAATCCGTCGTGACGTGCGAAGCCTCCGCGCGGCTTTCCATGACAAAATCTCTTGTTAAAAGTGAAATCTGCCGGAAAATCGTTGATGTCCAGCTCTTGTGATAACCAGAGAAATTGCACACGATGGTCATCCGTTTAGAAATGAAATGGTCGTTTCTGCCTGTCGATCGCAGCTCGGAGCGCGGCGCGCCATGCGCCATTGTGGGCTGTCCTTAAAGTGGTAGTAACACTCCTTAATCTCTGTGAAACCCAAAAAATTTTCACCGAAAGCCAAATGAATTTTCCGAATGGTTTCCAGCTGCCTGTCTCTAACAGTTTCTGAAAAAATTCTGATGGAGCAAAGCCCAAATCATTCCGCCATTTCCTTGCAATGAAAAAACGACGAGAGGGGTGGACCAGTGCTCACTCAAAGCCTGCCCACAGGCGAATGACGCAACCGACAGGCGTGAAAAAACTCACGCATGCGCACGAAGGTTCAAGCTTGGCTGACGTAAAAACATATGAATCAGATCCATATATTTTTTGCATAAAATAAAAAGGTCTGTTACTTTTCTAACAGACCTCGTATATATATATATATATATATATATATATATATGTATGTATATATACACACGAGGGCTGTCAATAAAGTATAGGTCGTTTTTATTTTTTTCAAAAACTATATGGATTTCATTCATATGTTTTTATGTCAGACATGTTTGAACCCTCGTGCGTATGCGTGAGTTTTTCCACGCCTGTCGGTGACGTCATTCACCTGTGAGCACTCCTTGTGGGAGGAGTCGTCCAGCCCCTCGTCGGAATTCCTTTGTCTGAGAAGTTGCTGAGAGACTGGCGCTTTGTTTGATCAAAATTTTTTCTAAACCTGTGAAGCACATCGAAGTGGACACGGTTCGAAAAATGAAGCTGGTTTTCGGTGAAAATCTTAACGGCTGATGAGAGATTTTGAGGTGAAACTGTCGCTTTAAGGACGTGCTTTAAGACGTGCGGACGGGTCCGTGCAGACGGGTCCGTGTGGACGGGTCCGTGCGGACGGGTCCGCGCGTCGGAACGCAGCCGGCGCGGTGCGGCGGCACAGGAAAAACACCTCCGTGTTGATAACCATTTGTAAAATCCAGGCGGCTTTTGATGGCTTTCAGTGGAGTGAGTATCTTAATTGTTTAACAGCTGGGCATGCTCCAACTTGTCCTTAAGGCTTCCAACAGAGGTGTTTTTCCTGTGGCGGAGCGTCGCGGCGGCTGCGAGCCGACGCTCCAATCCGTCCGCACATCTTTCATTAAAAAAATCTCCTTTAACAGTGGAATATCCGGATAAAATGCTGAAACCGACTTCTTCTGAAACTTCTCTGTTCTCTCACAACGTCCTGGATCAATAGAGCCTGAAATGTGGAGGTTTTCAGCTTGAAACAGGCTGACGACGGCGCCTGGGAGCGTTGCGTGACGTCCTGCTCCGTGGGAAGTCCTTAAAGCGACAGTATCACCTCAAAATCTCTCATCAGCCGTTAAAATTTTCACCGAAAACCAGCTTAATAGTTCGAACCGTGTCCACTTCGATGTGCCTCACAGGTTTAGAAAAAATTTTGATCAAGCACAGTGCCAGTCTCTCAGCAACTTCTCAGACAAAGGAATTCCAACGAGGGGCTGGACGACTCCTCCCACAAGGAGTGCTCACAGGCGAATGATGTCACCGACAGGCGTGGAAAAACTCACGCATGCGCACGAGGGTTCAAGCATGTCTGACATAAAAACATATGAATGAAATCCATATAGTTTTTGAAAAAAATAAAAAGGACCTATACTTTATTGACAGACCTCGTGTGTATATATATATATATATATATATATATATATATATATATATATATATGTAAATGATCAGTTTTATTTCCAGTTTTCTTCAAATAAGTCAGGATGGATACATGAATATTTCCAAGTCACTGAAATTTTAAATGAAAATGTGTGAAATACCAAGTGTTCCAAAACAAGTAACATATTTTGTCAGTTTTATACATATAGCAGATTTTGATTATAATAGAGACTGTAGTCTTGAAATAAGTATACTATATATACTTATTTCAAGATTACAAGCGTGTGTGTTGCTTGTTGATTTTAAAAAATTAAAATAAACAACACATCCCAATGACTACTAGAGTGTATGCCCATGAATGAGTTTTGGCCCAGATCATGAATTTCTCCTCAGTCTGTGATGTGATTTAATGTTTGGTGTGCTTGGTTATTGCTCTCTCTCTCTCTCTCTCTCTCTCTCTCTCTCTCTCTCTCTCTCTCTCTCTGTTTGCAGATCAAACAAAACAAAATCCAGGGCTTGGTTTCATAAAGTGGTCTAATCTTTAAGTCCACTAAACTTACTTAGTCAACTAGGGTTAGTCCCCCAACGTAATCCATCTAATCACCATTTCATATCGATAACTAAACTTGTAGAAGCTGGATGTCCAGGAATTTCTTAATTTTAAACTTGGACAAGACCGAAATGATTGTTCTTGATTGAGCGAGACATCGGCATCAGTTTGATCAGCTAATGCTTAGCCTAGGCTTGTGTGTCATACATCACACTGACAAAGTGAGGAACCTTGGGGTAATTTTTGATCCTATGTTGTCCTTTGACCTACACATTAGAGGTTTTACGAGCACTGGATATTACGACAGGGTGGGACGAGGTCCCATCCTGTCTGTTGCTGATGCTGAGACTCCGATTCATGCATTTGTTTCTTCTAGATTGGACGACTGTAATGTTCTATTTTCTGGTTTACTGCAGTCCAGCATTAGGGGTTTCTAATTGGTTCAAAATGCTGCTGCCAGACTCTTGACAGGAAGCAGAAAGGTTGACGACATTACACCCATTTTGGCCTCTCTTCACTGGCTTCCTGTTCCTGTGAGATCAGATTTTAAGATTCTGCTATTAATCTATAAAAATATTCATGTGCTAGTACCTCTCTACTTAGCTGACCTAATCAAACCCTACGTACCGGTGTACCTGTGTTCTCAGGGCGCAGGACTACTTTGTGTCCCTAGAGTGAATAAGAAGTCTGTGGGCCACAGAGCTTTTTCTTGTCTTTGGAATGGACATTGCCACGGACCAGGCCCAATGACAGCATGAGGACTGCTGGATAACCCCTTGCATGTGCCATAACTGCCTGCATAGACTTCTCATCAAATATCTATATATTCTTTTGTTATTATGTCATATTGTTTTGTTTTCCTGATTTCTGTTTCTTCACCTTTGTAAAGCTTTGTAAAACCTTGTAACTGTTAGAATGGCCTAAGCAGAGGGTCACTGTCGCCTGTGTGCTTGCTCTAGGGGTTGGTAAGGTTGGACCTTGCTTGTGTGAATCACCTTGAGGCAGCTTTGTTGTAATTTGGCACTATATAAATTAAATAAATTGAAATGGAATTGAATTTAGAGATTAGTCATTTTACGTTAGTCAACGATTTTCATGGGCATAAGAAATGCCTCCAATGTGTGAGAGTTTTGTTTGCTGCAGGGTTGGTCATTGTCATGAACTATTCACCCTTTGTTTTGTTAACTGGCTTTATTAACTTTACAGACACATACGAACTGCTGAACGACTTGCTTAGTTAGCTCTTAGCCTAGCAGTTCTCCTTCTACATACTTGATTTTAAAATTTTGCTGTTTGTTTATAAAGCTTTGCATGGACTGGCGCCTGCATACATCACAGACTTCATTGTCCATTACATTCCCGTGCTTTCGCTGAGGTCTGAGAGCCAGTTCCAGGTCCAAGTTGCTAAAACAAAGTGAAGTCGGAGCGACCGGGCCTTTTCAGTGGTTGGCCCCAAATTGTGGAATTCTCTTCCTCCACACACTAAAACACCTCCATCTACTGATGTTAAATCCCATTTAAAAACATATTCTTACTCACTAGCGTTTAACCCGGCATGAGAATTTTATGGTCCTCTGACTCATTATTTTGTTTTAGTGTTTTAGTGTTTAGTGTTTTAGTCTTATTTTATTTTCTTATTGATTGTAATTGTTTTACTATATGCATTTTTATTTGCATTTTCTTTTCTTTTTTCTTTTTCTAATTAGTGTTATTTGGTTTTCTGTGCAGCACTTTGGAGACTTTGTGTTGGTAAAATGTGCTATATAAATAAAGGTGGATTGGATTGGATACTACAGCACACCCCTAAGTCCTTTTAGTGCACACAATGCTGCTCAGCATAACAGTGACACCCGGTGGCTAATGTGAGAACTGTCACAAACACATCAGTCATCTGCTGCAACCATGGCCAAAAGTGGAGGAAGCTCTCCTTTTGGAGGAATACGAGCGACGTAGGGATGCTCTTGAGTGTTCCATCAAGTGGTGGTACATGAGAGCTGTCATTTTTGAGGTAAGACACTGGATTTTTGTTGACTAAAATAAGCTTAGCTTCCTCTGTACTAGGCTAAAAACTTTAGTCAGGTAATACGAAACTTCAGCAGACTAAGCGCTTCGCGCAATGACTAACGTCAAATAATTTGTCAACTAAGTGAGTTTACTCGACTAAACAAGATTAGACTGCTTTATGAAACCGAGCCCAGGTGGAGACACATTCTAAACTTATTTGAGTTCAGGTGAAGATCTTCAGTAAAACATTGAAAACAAATGACACTGAGCCATTGTTGATGTTACTAAACATGAGTGCTGGAGACAAAGGGTGGAGCTGGTGTCCTACCGTGCTGTAGAATCCATAGGTGCACCTGCCTGGCCTTTCTCAGTTCCTATGGGTGCTCACTGAATCCTGTGTGGATATGCTGGCTGACAGTTCCAAAGCTGTCTCACCTCTGTAAGGCTGAGTAACGTCCTGAGCTGTGATTGGCTGAACTGTTTGTTCAGAGGATGCAGCTATAAAGCTGAAGGAGTACGTGGCTGCTGGATGCGTCACAAACATCCTGGAAGAGAACAAAATATCCCTGAGAACGCACGCCCAAGTCATCCGATTTTATTAGGGTGTCATTACAGGTGTGGGGAGGACTTTTGGCAGATGTAGGGCCAAAGAATCCAAATCTGCCATAATGTTTTTGTTTTTAAGTTTATCATTTTCGCTCATTTCGGCTACATCCTGAGATAGGTTTTCCATTCATATATTCAATATTTTTGCTTTGTGGCAGACATTCCCAAAATTGGTCTGATATGCCTTCGAAACAAATCAACTTTAACAAAAAAAATTAATAAACTGGAGTGTCTTTAGATTCACTGCTTAATGACATCATAAAGATCTGTCCATGGGTCTGTCTGTATCCATCTGTCTGTGGCTGCCTATCTGTCCTCTGTCTGTGTGTGTGTGTGTGTGTGTGTGTGTGTGTGTGTGTGTGTGTGTGTGTGTGTGTGTGTGTGTGTGTGTGTGTGTGTGTGTGTGTGTGTGTGTGTGTGTGTGTGTCAGTCTCTCTTCCTTTCTGCCTGTGTGTCTTTCTGTGTGTGTCTTTCTGTGTTAGAAATGGAGAGGGGAAGACTGGACGTGACCAGAGCATTAAGGGATGTTGAGATACAGGATGTGGCTCCATAGCAGCCCCAGTCTGTATCAGGAGCATGGAGCCAGCAAGGATTTTTTTAATGTTTGTGGCCCAATAATAGTGAAGGAGATGTGCACGAGCTAAATCACCTTGCAATTTGAGCCTCTGTAATAGATCTAACCGTATTCTTGGCTTCTTGTCACCCCATATGAATGAAATGAAAGCCCCATCAATAGATTTAAAGAAAGACTTTGGAAGATACAGTGGAATGGAATACATTGAAACAAATATAGGAATCTGGGAAGCACATTCATTTTGATGCAGTTCATTTTTCGTAATATAACTAAACCTTGGACCGAACATCGATGTAGGTTGATGTAAATGGTAAATGGACTGCATTTATATAGCGCTTTCCCATCTGAATCAGACGCTCAAAGCGCTTTACAATTATGCCTCACATTCACCCCGATGTCATACAAGGCGCTCACTACACACCGGGAGCAATAGGGGATTAAAGGCCTTGCCCAAGGGCCCTTAGTGATTTTCCAGTCAGGCGGGGATTTGAACCCATGATCTTCTGGACTCAAGCCCAACACCTTAACCACTAGACCATCACCTCCCCCGCTAGACCATCACCTCCCCCATGTAAATATAGCATGTTGATTGTATGTGATACTGATACACATAGTTAAAAAATGCTTGGTGTATGAAGATCTCAAGATGAAGGTATTTTAAATAGAATGACACAATTTGTTAATGATAAACTATTGTAGGCTTCAATGATACATACATATGGGCAGTGGTGGGCACAGTTCTGATAATCCGATAACTGATCATTTTCATTATCGAATTCTCTCTTCAGATAACTTTGAAAACCATTATCAGACTAATTATCTTCCGATAAATTTTTGTCGGATAATTTTTAAATTGTTAAGTGGTAAACAAATCTGAACAGCTACAAACTCTTATAAAATTTAAAATCAGTTGAGCACCTACCTGTTAAATGTTTTGTAGCAGATGTGTAGTTCTATCTTCTGCAAACAGATGAGAGCTGCTTCTAGAAGAAACCGCTCTATCTTCTGCAGTCAAAGGAGAACTGGTCACACACACACAAAAAAAAACCTCATTTCTTTGAACCCCATACTGATACGCAGGCAATATCACCCAAGTCACCCAGAGGCATACATTTTACAAATAATTTAAATTAACGTCACGTGACAGTTTTATAAAGTGAAAATATCAGATATATGTTTTAGTTTTAAAGTAATGCGCTAATTTTTAAGGTTTTAGTGTGGACATGCTAAGTCCAGATGCATTATGGGTATCTCAGTACATTCACGACATGAGAAATGCATTTCAGACACTCTAATCAGGCTCCACAGACAACAGCATTAAACTCTAGTGCCTAAAACTCTCATGAATATATTCTCTGGGTTTATAGACGTTGTTATTGTGTTTGTTTGTGTTTATTAAATTCCACGCATCTTAAATGTAGCAGACACAGATTATCTGGAATTTTGCTTTGGCAAGTTTTCAAGGTCTCTACTGCCATCTCCTGGCCAGTAGTGTTCATGGCAGTATTCAAACTGAGGCTGGGCTGATATTTTCAATCACTGTACTCCGTTCCAGCTCAAACTGTACCACAGAACCGCACGGTGTAAAATTTTCAGAGCACACGATTTATGTTATCATACACTTACGTTCAGAAACCACACGTCGGACTCTTGTTTCCAGAAGCAAAACATAAACAGAAGCTTTTTTTTTTCAAACTTAATTTACAAAAACTCTCAATGGGAGACATCAAAGTTAAAAAAACAACAACAACAAAAAACATTACAAGACAGGTCTGCAGTGTTTGCACATGCACAGTGAAAGAGGTTGGATGCTTGTAGCGCTTCAGCAGCGGGATACCCTCACGACGGCTGACCAGAAAATCAAACAGGTTTGATTTTCATCTGACCATACGATCGGCGATTGGGAGGTGGTTGTGAGATGTTAAATGCAGCTCGTTACTCCATACTAAATTATGCAGGATGTGCGATTAACCTGAAATTTGATGCGATCCAAAAAATTCTCGCACAAATGCAAAATCAGCTGAGAAAGGGCCAAAACACACACTGGCACCAGCAGATCATGGCAGTGTTCTACTTATTTTGACACGGTTATATCAGACGGTTATCTAATTACAACTTGGCTTTTTTTTTTTGGAAAATGCCTTTTTTTTTAATAAAAATGGCATATTTTACAAAAGCAAATTTATCAGCAAAACATGACACACTGTTGTGTGGGCCGCTGAAGAGGAGGTACTGCTGGCCCACCACCACCAGATGGCGCCCTGCTTGGAGTGCGGGCTCCAAGCACGAGAGGGCGTAGGAGCCGCTGGAGGTGACAGCTGTCATCAATCAACACCAGCTGTCACCCATCAGCACCACTATAAAGACCGGACTGCAACTCCACCTCCTCGCCGAGAAATCGTCTACCATACAGGTAACTTTCTCTGCTGACTCAAAACATTGAGTAATAATCTGTACTTCTTTGCAGCTGTTTTCCTGTGGTGTGTCCTTATCTGTGGGATTGGCGTTTGGTGTGATCAGCAACGGCTTCGCTTCACGCTCCAACCAGATAAGTGGTTAGACAGGAGCTGCACGAGTGTGTGATTGGAGGTGGAGGTTCTCCCTCCTTAACTGAACACAGACTGTGGGATTACTGAGTGTGCGGACTCACACTCATCCAGAACTGTTTCTGTTTTCTGCCAGCAGTACTGGGTGTGACTGCTGAAGACAGTGGCCACCTGGGGCGCAGGGCTTGGCGGCTCCGGTGTTCTTCAGGTCCGTTGGTGGTGAGGCTTGTGTGGGTTCCGGCTTCTCTCTCACCGGACGTCTCCTATCTTCGAGCCTGCCACACGTCACCTTTTGTTGGATTGATATAACACATATTTGTATCTGTCTGTATCACGTTGTGCACCTTCACAACATTAAATTGTTACTTTTTGGCTATTCCATTGTCCCTTCATTAACGCCCCCTGTTGTGGGTCCGTGTCACGACACTTCCCCAACACTCACCTCACATTAACGTGTTGGTTTACACAGAATGAACCAATCAGTATTTAGCGGAGGCACATTTTACCCAGAATGTCATCTGTCTGTGTTTGTTACAAAACTTCAGAATTAGTGCATTATTCAGCATTAAAAGATATATGTTATATCTTAACTTTGCACAAATGACAGAATTGACATTAATGGAGTTACTCTATCTGTATTCATTTTATTTACACCAAACCATAAGTCAGCATTGCTTTATTTTCCAAGGCCTCCGCCTGACGGCAGTGCTATGATTGAGTAGAGAGTTGAGCTTCGTAGCTACTCTCAGCTGCGTTTGTGTTGGAAGCCTTGTAGTAAACTGGAGCTTCCACCAGGGGGCAGGACACTCAAAGACAGAAGTGCTGACTCATTGTTTGGGTCTGTCATCGCCTTTGATGCTTCCAAAAGTGATTGTGGTGTTAAAACTCAAAATCAGCTTGTTAGTAGTTGCAAGTGTACCGGAGACAATACTGAAATTTATCGGTTATCGGTTATCTGTAACATCCGATACATTTTTGGGTGGTTTATTGTTTTATCTTTATCAAAAATAACTTTTCAGTTATCTGATTATCTGTTATCAAAGTTTATTTTTTGGTTATCTGTGTCCACCACTGCATATGAGTTTATTAAAGGTATTCATGAAAATAATATGAGCGTACAGGAAGTGCCAATTTTCAAGTCCACAGTAAAACAGGGAATGTTCAAATGTCAAACACTTCCTGGATTGGCAGACAAGATCCATGGAATCTCATGGGAACTCAGTGGCAAGCTCACACTCAAACAGGAAGTGCCAATTTATCAGTCACAGTGAAAAAGGAAATGTTGAACACTTCTTGGCATGTGTGGAGCTAGAGTGGAGGCCGGGGTTTCACTGGACTCCCCTAAAATCTGATTAGACACAGATGATTGACATGTCACAGCACCACACGTCTGGTTAAACGACCTGCATTTTCAAATTAGTTGAGTCACACTGACTGCTAGGTTCCTCCTGTCCAGTAGTTTGTGCTGTGTACCACAAAAAAGTTTTAATCCACCTTAGTAGAAGAAGAAAAATGTTTGCTTCAGATTTGAACTGAACACTTCGTTTGAACTATGGACTTCTAATCACACCAAACTTACACTGGTGAGTAAACGACCATATTTTATGTCAGAAATGAGGTCCAGGTTGTTAAAAGCAGCATTTCTTCTTTAATTCGTGTTGCCTTATATACACGTTTAAGCTAACAGACAGCAGCTGGTTCATGCTCTGTTGGCTTATTAGTGCAGCAGATAACTGAAAAAAGTCCTTCAAATGGTGATACAAGCATCAAAGTCAGCACAAATACAGCTGAAGCAAAATTAATGGAGCAACTTTAACTTTTGACGCCTGTACAAACTGAAACCGACCTTTGTCTGACAATTCAAGTGGCCAATCAGTTTTTTTTAAGCGTTCATGTCTATGGATTATTTGTGCCAAATTTGATGCTTGTATCACCATTTGCAGGATTCCACTCTAAATATTCTCTTATATGCTGCACTATATATGAGATGTAAGATGTTGCTCCTCAGTGTTTCTCAGTTGCCCTCAAAAGTATTGGAACACTTGGTTTTTCACACATTTTAATTTGTTTATTCCATTTCAAATACTTTTTTTTCTAAAATTATCTTCCTTAACTCAAACTGAAAGCAAATCTCTACAACTTGATATAAATGAGTTAACAATATAAAATCCAGCTTCTTGATAAAGTGCTGTAGAGGAGGATTTTCTAAAAAAGAAGACCTGAAAGTTACAATTTGACAGAAAGTACATTTGACATGAAAGCCTAGATTTGATGTTTTGGTGAAAGAAACTTTTGTATTTCTTCATAATTGTAAATAAAGTCCAAGACATATTCAGTGACCTGGAAATGTTCATGTTTCCATCCCCTGACTTGTCTAAAGAAAACTGGCAATAAAACTGATTATTATTTACAGGTTTTATCAAGGTTTAGAGGTTTGCTTTCAGTTTGAGTTTGAGAAAGGTAGTTTTACAAATTTTTATTCTTTATTTTTTGTATTTCTTGTATTTAAAATGGCATAAACAAATTAAAATGTGTGAAATTCCAAGAGTTCCAATACTTTTGGATGGCACAGTATCCTAACCTTATGATGAGTGCAAAATGAGTGTGGTATTATTACCGTTTTGTTTAAGAATGTTTAATTTTCACTGTTGCTGCACTTTGTGTCAAATCATAGTCATATCATATATCATATTCATATGAAAATTCAGTAAGGTATATCTTCTATTATACATTCCAAATCTAAGGTGGAACTCTACTAGTGTTTATTAAGGTACACCTAAATATCTTTAAAGAAAAAAAAAAAAGAAAGAATAGAGCCTGGTCTTGAGAACCAGGGATGGTAGGTTGAAAAGCTTTTTTATCGCATGGGAACTCTCCCTACCCACCTAAGCGGCTCAAGAATATGGACAACATGTATATAAGTGACATTTACAAGACAATTTATATGACAGTATTGAAATACGATAATTTGGCCATATTGTACAGCCCTACTGTCAACTAGCTGAGAACTCTGAATATTAATTTACATCTACATGAAAAAAATGCTTAAATTTAACAGTGGGTTAAGAGGGCTGTAATTGGGGGGTCAGCTGAAAAGCAAAAAAAGAAAAAAGCTTAAAAAGGCGGGGAGTATGGGGGGCAGAGCCCCTCCAGAAGGTGAAAGGCAAAATAAGGAAAATGCTTAAAAAGGCGGTGGGTCTGAAAGGTGTTAGTCATGCTTATGCCCTCAAGAACAATTTTACTGAAAAAAGTTTGAAGGACCAAAAGGACATGGTTAGATGGGGAGGAACTTTTCCAGTCATGTGAGAGGCAAAGAAAAATGCTTAAAAAGGCGGGGAGTTTGGGGGGGTCGGAGTCCCCCAGAAGCTGAAAGGTTTTAGTCGTACTCATGCTCCCAAGAACCATTTTACTGAAAAAAGTCTGAAGGACCTAAAGGACATGGTTAGATGGTGAGGAGCTTTTCCAGGCATGTGAGAGGCAAATAAAGAAAAATGCTTAAAAAGCCGGGGGTTCTGGGGGGCAGAGCCTGAAGCATTTACTCAAAAATAAAGTTTGAAGGACCTGAATGACATGGTGAGATGCTGACGAGCATCGCTCATTCATGTCCACAACATACTGTATGCATATTATGTTTCATGTCGCCGACATAATGACCATGTCATTTAGTTCCTGGAGACTTTCTTGAGTAAAATGGTTCTGGGGAACATGAGCATGGCGAAAACCCTTCAGCTTCTGTATTGGGATGGGCGGGGACACCGGCGATTGTAACTTGATCACAAAATAAGTCAAATAAAATTGATTCAGAGAAATAAATTGTCAGGAAACAGTAACTGTGGTAAGAGTAGTATCATGAGAAGTGGTAACAGAGTACCAACAGTATCACACATAGTACCTGTAGTAAGAACAGTATCAGGAGACATGGTAACAGAGTACCAGCAGTATCTGACACAGTAACTGACAATGCCGATGTGTCCTGGAGGGGGTGGAGTCCATGCTGTTTACCTAGTGTGTGTGTGTGTGTGTGTGTGTGTGTGTGTGTGTGTGTGTGTGTGTGTGTGTGTGTGTGTGTGTGTGTGTGTGTGTGTGTGTGTGTGTGTGTGTGTGTGTGTGTGTGTGTGTGTGTGCGGTGTGCCAGTCGTGACCAGGATGTTTGAAGCTGGCACAGAGCAGAAATCCACCTTTGGTAAACATGGCAGTGAGCTCACACCCACTCAAGCACCTGTCACTCTCTGACTCAGTGCTGGCCCCACACAAAGCTGTTCAGGCCACACGTGTGACATTAGTTTCTCGATGAATCATTAAACATTGTGAAGTACTCCTTTATTTTGTTTGAGGGCAAAAATATCATAACAGGGTGTTGTCAGAACATCCTCAAAGTGTCCTGTTCCAAGGTGATGGCGATCCAAACAGTTCCGATTCTTTCCAGAATGGCCAAAATGCAGACTGGTCATCTGGACCACAAACACATCTGTGTCCATACATCACCAGGGCTCGACAGAAATGCTTATCCGCTCGACATTGGAGAGTGAACAGTGCTGTCAGACTCGTGCTCCATACCCCTGTCCCGCACCCACGAGGCAAGATCATTTTCAGCTGCATTTAGAATGAAATCTGGTCAACAATTAATGTATTTCAGTGATGTTTCTGATGTGGCAGAAGCAATTTTCTGAGCAACTGAATTAAAATACAATAGAATAGAATGGAATGGAATAGAATAGAATGCCCTTTATTGTCATTATAGAAAATGTTCCACGAGATTGGTGACAGCTTCTCATTTTTCAGTGCAAACAGATAAAGTGAAACAATATATAAATAGTTATAAGAATAAAGTTCTACAGGACAGTGAAATGAAAATCTCTATGTGCAAATATAATATAAGAATGTAAGATGATTGTATTGCACGGGATGACTAAATATTGAGGTAGTATTTAACGCAGAGCAGCAGCAGCACTGATACATATATTGCACATTGTACCTTCTATTGATGGCTGAAGTCGTTGCATGTGAGAGTTCAGGGTGGTAATGGCTCTCGGAAAGAAACTGTGCTTTAGTCTGTGTGTCCTTGTTTAGATGCACCTGTAGCGCCTGCCACAGGGCAACAGGTCAAACAGCTGGGAGCCGGGATGTGAACTGTCCTTGAAGATTTTCTGAGCTCTACTGGGGCACCGGGTGGTGTACAAAAACTACAGATTTTGTTTATTTCTATTTATGTCCAGAGATCAAGGATCCAGTGACCAATTTCATATTTATTTATTTTAAGACTCAACAAAATGTTGTTGACAGAGAAAACCTGTAAAGCCCACTTTTAGTACAAAGAAAAGGAGGTATTGATAAGGAAATTGATAAGAAATCGGATCGATAAGCAGAATCAATAATGGATGGCATCGATATCTATCAAATTTTATCAATACCCATCACTTATGATTTATGTTAAAATGTGTTACTTATGCCAAAGATGTTTAAAAACACACAGAGATGTTTAAATGTTTAAAATGTGTGTGAAAAAAACAGAAAGTTCTTTAAAAACATGTTTAAAGGGGAACAGAAAGGCTTTTTGAGAATTTGTTTGTGCATTCCTTGGTAAAATTAAGTGTTATTCATACACTTGCAGAATGTTTGAGCACAGTGTAGATAATATTATTTGAATCAAATTTGTCACTAAATTGACATGTAAATCGCCATTGGCTAAAGTCAATGAAGGACACGTCCGTCACTGGTCACTGGTTGGGGTCTCCTCTGCTGGGGAGGAGTGCAGTTTACTGAGCTCGGTCAATGAAGTTCTATTAGTCTTGTCAAGAAACAGGTGGAATATGTGGGAAAGCTGCACATGCTGGCAAAGCCACAAAGGGAGGAACAAGGGAGAGAATATTTCCTTCCATAAGTAAGTGGTTTTGGTTATTCTTGTCACTTTGTCCGTGACATTTGGTTGATAAACAGGTGTATGTTTCGGACGACATTTACACACACACCACTCACACACAGAGATGTGCACACACACACACACACCCACACCCACCAATGAC
Source organism: Thalassophryne amazonica (assembly GCF_902500255.1). NCBI lineage: Eukaryota > Metazoa > Chordata > Actinopteri > Batrachoidiformes > Batrachoididae > Thalassophryne > Thalassophryne amazonica. The sequence continues at coordinate 66,529,751 of NC_047116.1, forward strand.
TTCATGAATGAAACTCGGTCAATAAATTGTGAATATTGTGAATATTCACAATATTTGGTAAGCTCACTGACCCTTGACCTCCTTACACAGGTGAATCCAATCATGAGAAAGGGTATTGAAGGTGGCCATTTGCAATTGTTTCCCCTCTTTGCATCTCTTCTAATGAGCGGCTACACTGGGAGCCTCTAAACACCTCTCAAATGACCTGAAAACAAAGATGTTCAACATTGTGGTTTAGGGGAAGGATACAAAAAGTTATCTCAGAGATTTCATCTGTCAGTTTCCACTGTGAGGAACATAGTGAGGAAATGGAAGACCACAGGCACAGTACTACTTAAGGCCCGAAGTGGCAGGCCAAGAAAAATCTCAGATAAGCTGAAGTGAAGGATGGTGAGAACAGTCATATTCAACCCACAGACCTGCTCCAAACACCTACAACATGATCTTGCTGCAGACAGTGTCTCTGTGCATCATTCAACTACACAGCGCACTTTGCAGAAAGAGATGCTGTATGCTGTAATGCAGAGGAAGCCTTTTCTGCATACACGCCACAAACAGAGTCACTTGAGGTATGCTAAAGCACATTTGGGCAAGCCAGCTTCATTTTGGAATAAGGTGCTGTGGACTGATTAATCTAAAATTGAGTTATTTGAACATAAGAAGGGGTGGTATGCATGGCTGATAAAGAACACAGCATTCCAAGAAAATGCTTGCTACCTACAGTAAAACTTGGAGGTGGTTCCATCATGCTGTGGGGCTGCGTGGCCAGTGCAGGTCCTGGGAATCTTGTTAAAGTTGAGGGTCACATGGATTCCAGTCAATATCAGCAGATTCTTGAGAACAATGTTCATGAACCAGTGACAAAGCTGAAGTTGCGCGGGGGTTGGATCTTTTAACAAGACAATGACCCTAAACACTGGTCAAAATCTACTAAAGCATTCATGTAGAGGAATAAGTTCAACATTCTGGAATGGCAATCTCAGTCCCAGGACCTGAATATTATTGAAAATCTGTGGTGTGATTTTAAGCGGGCTGTCCATGCCCGGAAACCAACAAACCTGACTAGACTGACTACCACCTGGAGATGTTTTGTAATGAAGAATTGTCCAAAATACCTTCAACCAGAATCCAGACTCTCATTGGAAGCTATAGGAAGCGTTTAGAGGCTGTTATTTCTGCAAAAGGAGGATCTACTAAATATTGATGTATTTTTTCTGTTGGGGTGCCCATATTTATGCACCTACCTAATTTTGTTTAAAGAATTATTGCACACTTTCTGTAAATCCTATAAACTTCATTTCACTTCTCAAATATCACTGTTTGTCTGCTATACGAGGTCTGTCCAAAAAGTATCGGACCTTTTTATTTTTTGCAAAAACCAGCTGTGGGTGGTCTTTAAACCGGCTGGAGCACTCCTTAATCTGTGTAATCCCCATAAAATCGTTGCTGAAAGCCGTCTAAATTTTCCGAATGGTGTCCACCTGGAGGTCTCTCACAGTTTCTGGAAAAATTTGATGCAGCAAAGCTCCAAATCGTTCAGACATTTATTCGCAATAAAAATCTGACGAGAGGGGTGGACCAGTGCTCACACAAAGCCTGCTCACAGGTGAATGACGCAACCGACAGGCGTGAAAAAACTCACGCATGCGCACGAAGGTTCAAGCTTGGCTGATGCAATCACACGTGATTCAAATCCATATGGTTTTTGCAAAAAATAAAAAGGTACGATACTTTCTGGACAAACCTCGTATGATATATTTAACTGAAATTGCTGATCCAAACAACCAATGATTTAAAAGGATTTATAAAGGGAAATCATGGAAACCATCATGGGTGCCCAAACTTTTACATACAACTGTATTTTGCGAGTGTTTTTTCTGAGTGTGTTGAGTCGCGAATCCCTATTGAAAATGCATTAACATCCAGGAAGTACATCAATATTTTGCCCAGTTAGGAGGTGTCATGTCGCTGTCCATGAAGGGACGTTCGCGTTTAGTGGGCAGCATGGGGAGTGCGGTCTCTAGTAGTCATATATAACCTCTTTGTTGGTGCCTCTGCCAGGGAATCTCAGAACGAGGCTCTTCCCCCCCAGCCATTGACGTCACCCGTCTGACCTGCATAAATGGCGGAAGCCGGTCGATGTCAAAGCTTCTTAGACCACGACTAAAACAAGGTTTTCTGTAGATGTTTTATGGTTTCTTGAACTATCAAAAGAACACATTTTTTTGTGTTTGTTCGTGCTATAAATAATCTGTGGGCATTTCAGATTAAGTTGTCAACATTTGCTTTCAGTTTGAGTTTAAGGAAGATAACTTTAGATTTATTTATTTGTTTGTTTATTATTACAATGACGCACAGCGCACAGCGCTCCGAGCCGCCATCGAGAGGCAGAAGCCACCACATCATTTCTAAACGGATGGCTGTGTGGAGCCAGGATCGTCGTGTGCAATTTCTCTGGTTATCACAAGAGCTGGACATCAGCCATTTTCCGGCAGATTTCACTTTTAACAAGCGATTTTGTCATGGAAAGCCACGCGGAGGCTTCGCTCGTCACAACAGATTCGCTGATGGAGCGAGACAAAGAACACCTCCGTTTTGGAGTGTTAGAGGACAAGTTGGGACATGCCTATCTCGGCTTTCAGTGGCTTACCAGTCGAGTGAGTATAAGAGAAATTGTGGACAGCTGGGCATGTCCCAACTTGTCCTCTGGCACTCCGAAACGGAGGTGTTCCTTTGTTTCGCTTCATCAGCGAATCGGTCATGACGCACGAAGCCTCCGCGCGGCTTTCCATGACAAAATCTCTTGTTAAAAGTGAAATCTGCCGGAAAATGGCTGATGTCCAGCTCTTGTGATAACCAGAGAAATTGTACACGACGGTCCCGGCTCCACACAGCCATCCATTTAGAAATGATGTGGTGGTTTCTGCCTCTCGATGGTGGCTCAGAGCGCGGCGCACCGTGCGCCATTGTGGGCCGTCCTTAAAGCTGTAGTAACACTCCTTATTCTCTGTGAAGCCCATAAAATTTTCACCGAAAGCCAGATAAATTTTTCGAATGGTTTCCAGCTGCCTGTCTCTAACAGTTTCTGAAAACATTCTGATGGAAAAAAAAGCCCAAATCATTCCGCCATTTCCTCGCAATGAAACAACGACACGAGGGGTGGAGCAGTGCTCACTCAAAGCCTGCCCACAGGCGAATGACTCAACCGACAGGCGTGGAAAAAGATACAATACGTTTGTAACAGACCTCGTATAAGGCAACCGGAAATAAAGGAGAAATGTCGCTTTTAACAACCTGGACCTCATTTCTGGTATAAAATACAGTTTTTTATTCACCAATATAACTTTGGTGTCATTTGGAGTCAATGGTTTAGACCACATATTCAAGTTCAAATCTGGGTCAAAGATTTTTTCTACTAAAGTGGAATAGAACTTCCTGTGGTATGCATCGCCAACTACTGTACAGGAGGGACCTAGCAGTCAGTATATGTCACCGAATTCAAAATGCAGCTCTTTTCAACCGGACGTGTGGTGCTGTGACATGTCAATCATCTGTGTCCAATCAGATTTCAGGAGAGTCCAGTGCAACCCTGGCCTCCACTGGCCAGGAAGTGTTCAACATTTGACATTTCTTGTTGCAATGTGGACTCAAAATTTGGTACTTCCTGTTTCAGTCTCAAATTGCCACTCAATTCCCACAAGATCCCATGAGATGAGATCTCATTGGATCCTGGAAGCAATCAAAGCTGTAGCACATCTCATAAGAAGGGCTAAATCAAGTCAAATGCACCAGCTACAGTGAGTGAACAGGAAAATGCTGAATGGCCGGGCCCCACTAACCGTAAGCAACTACAATGTTTCCTCTGGTTTGCAAATTTCTATTGGAAATTTATTCGCAACTATATTCAGATAGCCTTATCCCTCACAGCACTCACTTCCCCCAAAACTGCCTTTAGTTGGACACCTGTTGCTGCCAGGCCTTCAAACACCTGAAACACCTGTTCACCACCGCACCCACACTCGTTCGGCTGGACCCTTGCTGTCAGTTTACGGTGGAGTTTGATATCTCCGATAGCAGGATTGGGGCAGTGCTTTCACAGAGTGGCGTTGATAACCATCTCCATCCTTGTACATTCTTTTCACGCAGCCTGTACCCAGGTGAGGTCAATTATGATGTCGGCAACTCAGAACTATTAGCCATTAAGAAGGCTTTGGAGGAGTGGTGTCACTGATTGAAGGGATCTATCATACCATACACTTTCTGAACTGATCACAAAAATGTCACTTATGTACCTAATGCCAAAAGACTAAATCCCTGCCAAGCCAGATGGGGCCGGTTTTTGGACATTTTAAGTTTTCCATTACCTACAGACCAGGCTCAAAGAACATAAAAGCAGATGCGCTCTCCAACAATTTTCCACAGAGACTGATCTCAACACCCCAGATCATATCCTACCACCTTCCATCATCAAGGTGACCCTCACCTTGGAGATCAAGCATCTTATCTTGAATGCCCAGGGACAACATCCGGGCCCAAGTACGAGACCCCCAGGTCACCTCTTCATTCCTCCTGCCATTGTCTCTCAGGTACTGCAAATTTGTAACTCCTCTAAACTCACCTATCATCTTGGAATTAATCACACATTGTAAATATCAAGAGACATTTTTGGTGGCCTTCCATGGCTGTGGACTGCAGGGATTTTGTTTTGTCTTGTCGTGTTTGTGCCCAAGGCAAAACATCCCACCAACCTCCCACTGGTCTACTCTGTCCTTCCAAGTTCCACGTCGTCCCTGGTCACACATCAGATTGGATTTCATCACTGGACTCCCACCTTCTCACAGACAGATGGTGATCCTCACCATTGTCAGGTTCTCCAAGATGGTGGACTTCATCCTCCTTGCCAAGCTCCCAATGGTCCGGGAAACCGGTGACCACCTGGTCCACCAATATCTACCATCTGCATTGCATCCCGCTGGACATGGTGTTGGACCTTACCCCTAGATTGCATCCCATGTCTGGAAAGCATTCTGCTCTGCGCTGGGGGCCAGGGTCAGTCTGTCTTCTTGGTTCCAGCCCCAGTCCAACAGAGAGATGGAATGGGTCAACCAGGGCTTGAAATCTGCAATTTGCCTCACCACTGCTAAGGACCCCGTGGCCTGGAGTGAACATCTACCATGGGCAGAGTAGCTCACAACTCGAAGGTATGCACACCCACTGGACTAACTCTGTTTGAGTGTTCCTTAGGTTACTAGTCGCCACAATTCCCAGAGCGATCGGGAATTGTGATCTGATCTGATTGCTCCCACGTCATATCTCTTGCACATACATCATTTCGGAGTGTCAGCAGCGATTCACCAATTATTGCCTTGTTTCTGCTTAAAACTGCCTCGTTTCTGATTAAAACTGAGTTTAGAATGATTTAAGAGGTTTTACTTTGATGGTTAATAATCACATTATTCCCGTTGGGTGGAGAGAGACAGACTCAGAGTCAGATTCAGATGTGTTGCTGTCATGCTCTGATCGCTCCCCGTCTTTTATTTTTATATAATGCAAATTTTTATTGAACTTTTTAAACAAAACAAAATTGTAACACATACATTACTATGATATATATATATATATATATATATATATATATATACACCAACCACCACACCGGCCATTCTTCAAATATGTACATACAGTACAGCTGTAAAATTATGTAACAGAAAGCCATCTAGTAAAGGGAGACCAAATCCAATCGTACTGATGGAGTTTATTTAACAGTCCATAAGTCACTTTCTCATAGGATGCCAATTAACCATTGTCGTCAACCACTCCACATAAGGAGGGAGTTGATTTTGCCACCAGTGCCTCAACAGAATCCGTTTAGCTGTGGAAAGAGCCAAAACAATCAATCTCTTTTCATGACAAGAAAAGAGAGTGTCCGGAAGTCCTGTGGTCAAGCCGAGCACAGACAGTTTGGGTGAAATTTGAAATCTGCTGTCCACAATACTGAAAATAACCTCTAGCTAGAGCACAATAGGTGCTAATTAAAGCAATGTTTAGTCACTAGCCAATAGCAGTCTGCCTCTCGGTAGGAGGGGTCTGGTTAGGTTTAAAACTCTAGCTTTTGTGGCTTCTGTTTATTCTTCTCTACAAGGGTCAAGACAGAAGTCAGACTACCAGAGCAAGAATTTTAGCAGAGGAAGCATCTGCAATTTGAAGCGAAACGTCCTCACATCAAGCAATCCAGTCCAAGAAGATTCAAGCTTCTCTACTATGGAAACCACCTGGACAGCTGAGAGCCTTCACAGAAATGGAGAGCAATGCTTCCACAGAACTACCCATGGGGCAGTGTAGAAGTTCCCCAACCAGAAGCCCTGGATTAATACCGAGGTACTGCGCTTACTGCGTGCTCGCACTGCTGCATTTAAATCTGGCAACGAGGCTGAGCGCAAAGCCGCACAATATAGACTGAAGAAGGCCATAAGAGCGGCCAAGAGGCAGCATAGAGAGAAGACAGAGAACTTCTACTCCAATGCTGACCCCAGGAGGATGTGGCAAGGTCTGAACCACATCTCAGACTTCAGAACCGGCTCCAGGACCACCACCATCAGCTCTTCAGACAGCCTCCTGGAAGACCTCAATGTGTTCTACTCATGCTTTGAGAGCTCCACCTCCACCTGTACCACATCCATAGATCATACACACACTTCGGCTGCCCAACCTCCCTCCTCCCCTCTCGTTATCACACCAGCCCAGGTACACAGAGCACTGAGGAGTATTCGGCTCCGGAAAGCTGTTGGCCCGGATAACATACCTGGTCGTGCCCTCAGAGCGTGTGCCAACGAGCTGACTGACGTTCTTACCTCCATCTTCAACCTTTCCCTCAGTCAATGCACTGTTCCCACCTGCTACAAGACCACCACCATCATCCCCCTCCCCAAGAAGAACCCCCCATCTTGCCTGAATGACTATAGGCCAGTGGCACTCACTCCAATCATTATGAAGTGTTTCGAGTGGTACTGTCATACATTCAGGGCTGCATACCGGGCATCACAGACCCCCTGCAGTACGCTTACAGGCACAACAGGTCAACTTCGGATGCCATTGCCGCCGCCCTGCACGCCTCCCTCTCCCACCTGGAAAATAAAGACTCTTACATCAGAGTACTTTTCATTGACTACAGCTCTGCTTTCAACACGGTCATCCCTCACAAACTCACCTACAAATTGTCTGCCCTTGGACTCCACCCCACCCTCTGTGACTGGCTTCTGGACTTTCTGACTGGCAGACCACAGTCTGTCAAGATTGGGAATAGGACCTCAGCCAGCATCACCACCAACATCGGTACCCTGCAGGGCTGCGTCCTCAGCCCTATTCTCTACACCCTCTTCACCTACGACTGTGCCGCCTCTCACCCCGACAACACCATCATAAAGTTTGCTGACGACACTGCTGTGATTGGACGCATCACCGGCGGAGACGAAGCAGCTTACAGGAGGGAGGTGGAAGGCCTGGTGACATGGTGTGGAGTCAACAACCTCACCCTGAACACAGATAAAACCAAGGAAATGATAGTGGACATGAGGAGGGAGAGGGAACCTCATCAGCCACTGTCTATCCAAGGCCGCGAGGTGGAGAGAGTGAGCAGCTTTAAATATCTGGGGGTCCACATCAGTAGTGACCTCACTTGGACACTTAACACCACACAGGTGGTAAAGAAGGCTCAGCAGCGGCTGTACTTCCTGAGGAGGCTGAGGAAATTTGGCATGTCACCCAAGATTCTCAGCAACTTCTACAGCTGCATCATTGAGTCCATTCTCACCACCTCGATTACTGCGTGGTATGGCAGCTCAACGGTGAATGACCGCAAACGCCTGCAGAAAGTAGTGAAGACCACATCAAAGATCACGAGGACGCCACTACCATCTCTGCAGAGCATCTACCATCGGAGAGTCCACAATAGAGCTGCCGCCATCATAAAAGACCCTACACATCCCCAATACGGACTGTTCACACTGCTGCCTTCAGGACGGAGGTTCAGGAGTGTGAAATGCAAAACCACCCGCTTCAAAAACTCTTTCTACCCCACTGCCATCAGACTGCTGAATGCTGCTAAGGACTGAGCAGACCCCCTGGGGTCACTTCACACTGTTACTGCACCTTACTGTTACTTTACTGTTAACTGTTAATACTTGAATCTTGCTATTTGCACATTATTTCATTTCACTTCATACTGTAACTGCACCTTTATTGTTAGTTTACTTTTTAATGCTTTTAATGCTTTTAATGCTTTTTTTTTTAATGCCTATTTTGACTATTATTATAGACACCCGGTGAGAGCAGCAAAGAAGAGAATTTCATTGCACAGGGAAATACGTTTCTTACTGTACATATGACAATAAACCTTTTGAACCTTTGAACCTTGAATGGGGCAACTAAAGAGGCTTCCAAGCCATTTAGTTAAAGAACTGCGCATTTGGACATATCTCCAGAATTGGTTACATGACAGTGTATTTATCAACAATCTGATCAAAGCTTAGAACCCGCTTGGTTTTATCATCAAATAAGTGACATGGAAAATTTATACCATTGTGACCAGTAAACTGGTGTCCCTCCAATTAAGATTCATTTGTTATTCCGCAAAGGTGCCAAAAGGTACTTAAACTCCCAGCGTCCTGTCCTGTGCACGTTGCACCATATTGATTTTGCTGTTGTGTGGGCCGCCAGAAGAGGAGGTACTGCTGGCCCACCACCAGAGGGCGCCCTGCCTGAAGTGCGGGCTTCAGGCACGAGAGGGCGCTGCCTCCACGGACACAGCCGGGGGTGACAGCTGTCACTCATTATCTCATGACAGCTGTCACCCATCTACACTTCATCGTACTACTGCATAAAACCCGGACGTCATCTCCACCTCATTGCCGAGATATCATCTACCTGTGAAGGTAATATTCTCTGCTGTATCTGAACTTAACACTAACTTTATAGTCTGAACTTCTTTGCAGCCGTTTTCCTGTGGGTGTTGCCTTATCTGTGGGATTGGCATTTTGGTGTGATCAGCGACGGCTTCGCTTCACACCCCAACTAGATAAGTGGTTAACAGGAGCTGCACGAGTGTGTGATTAGAGGTGGAGGTGACTTTCCACCTTCTGACTGTTTTTGTTACTGGGTGTGCACACACCCACATCTCACTGTTTGTGCTCCTCGCCAGCAGTACCAGATCCGACAGTCGGGGACGGTGATCACCTGGGAATTCGGGACTTGGCGGCTCCAGTATTCACCAGGTTCGGTGGCGGCGGAAATCGTGTGGTTCCGGCTCTTCTCAGGACAGACGTCTTCTATCCTCGAGCCTGTCCACACGTCACCTTTGTGTATTGACTGCTATCAGATTCTGAGATTGTCTGTATATTCGTTGTGCACATTCACAACATTAAATTGTTACCTTTTGGCTCATCTATTGACCGTTCATTTGCGCCCCCTGTTGTGGGTCCGTGTCACTACACTTTCCCCAACAGGATATCTCGGCCAACGTCATGGATCCCGAGGGGCGTCAACCATCTGTTGGACAGCCAATGGAAGAGCAGGGTGCGCAGGCGTCGGCTGGAGGCGTGATTGGTGAGTTGCAGTACATCCTCACCACCTTTACCGCTCGGATGGACCTGATAACCGAGCAAAACGTCATCCTTAATCGCAGGATGGAGGCTCTCACCGCGCAGGTGGAAGCGCGCGCTCAGGGCGCTGCTGCAGCTCCTCCTCCTGCCGACCCGGTGCCGAATACAGACATTCCACTGGTCATTCAACGACCCCCCCCCCCCCCACCATTGGGAACAGAGTTCACGGCTCCTCGCCTCTTATACTGGGTTTGTGAGGGAGCTCAGAACTGTTTTTGATCACCCTAACAGAGGCGAAACCGCGTCTACCGTGCTGCTGTCAATGAGACAGGGGCGCCGCAGTGCAGCCGAATATGCAGTCGACTTCCGCATCACGGCTGCGAGATCCGGCTGGAATATGACTGCGCTCCGCGCCGCCTTCATAAACGGACTGTCGTTGGTCCTGAAGGAGCACCTGGTGGCTAAGGAGGAACCGCAGGATTTGGCTGAGCTTATCGATTTGGTTATACGATTGGACAATCGGTTGGAAGAACGACGACGGGAGCGAGGCGAAGGGCATGGTCAGGCACAAGCCGTCCCTCTTCCTCCCGGGTCCGAAAGAGAGCCGTCTTCCCCACGCTCCACATCCACAGCGCTCCGTGTGGCTACAGCTCCCCCTGCTGACGGTGCTAGGGACACGAGCAGGGCCACATTCAGACAGAGGAGGCTGGTCCGCGGGGAGTGTTTTGTCTACGGCTCGAGTGAGCATCAGCAGAGAGACTGCCTCAAACGGTCAAAACACAAACGCCCGCCCTTAGAGACTGGGCTGAGGGGGGGTCAAAACATTCTCCAGTGTCGGGACTCACCGGGAAGTTCCTGGTTTTTAGTGGCGCACATTTCAAAATCTGAATATTTATCTCTTCAGTTACTGCGCACCAGGAAAGGATCATTTTCAAACCGTTGTTTAATTTTAGTCTTAAATACTCAAAAAAAATTTAAAAAAAATTACATATCGTGTCACCTACACTTTAACCCTCTGAGAACACGGGCTGTGGACACAAACCAAATCATTGATGCTTTTGCTCTTAACTACAACCATAGGCACATGTGAGACGCAAAGTAAGAAAAATGGTTAAAATGACCGGGAGTTACGAGGGCTGTAGTTGGGGGCTCTGGGGAGCAAGCTCATGGTTTTTAGCTACGTGACTGCTGCCCAGAAGCATTTACTGAAAAAAAAAAGTCTGAAGGACCTAAATGAGATGGTGAGGACTTTCCAGGCATGTCAGATGCAAATAAAAAAGTTGCTTAAAATGGCGGTGGGTTAAGAGGGCTGGAGTTTGGGGGGGGGGACCTAAGTCTGAAGGACCTAAATAAAGCCCTATTCGGACGGGATTATTTTACAGGGGGATGCAGGGTAATTACTGTTTACCATGGGATCTCGGTAATAAAAATGTCCAATTCACACTGGACTGGACATCTCCGTAATTTCACCAGACATGAGTGGAGTAAACCCTGCCGTCACCCCTTCGTTGGCATGTGCGTGCTACGTAACTTCCTGTACGTACTGCGTTTCCTTGTTTTTCTGACAATAAACATGGCGCCGACCGAGACAAGACGTGGAGCGAAGCATGCTAAGACAAGAAATTGGACAAGAGAGGAATCTCTCTATTTAATATCTGTGTGGGGAGAACAGCGCTTTCCAAAAATGTTTGAAAGCATGGTGCATAACCACACCATATGGGAAAAATATTTTGCGAGGTTGTTAAGAAATGTCCAAAAGTCTGCGAAGATTTCGGTGAGTGGGTTTAGCTAAAAGAGCGGATAGAATACTTGAAGAGGAAGTATAGAGACAGTGTAAAGCACAACTGACGGAGCGGCTCGGATCCCGTAAAGTCACCCTGTTTTGAAGAGATGGATGCAGTATTGTGTAAGAATAAGTTAATTAATTAATTAATTTCTCTGAAAGACACTAGCTAGCTAGCTTGCTGTTTCCTGTGCAATGCCATAAACAAACTCTTCTCTTTTGGGTGCCTACCCATAACAAACTCGGGCGAAGATCACGCGGACAACAGAAGTACAGGGGATGAGTCTGAAACGGAGGGTAAACAGAAGCTAGGTTATTAAGTTTTTTTTTAATTGTTTTCATGTTTTTCCACTTATGTTACTGGTATTCATTAATTATAGAATTCACAAGCATTTAGAAAACTAGCTAATGACAACATTCAGTATGGACTGTTAGAATGGGTCCAACGTTTTGAAAAAAAATATTAAATTTTGCTACTCTTCTAAAAATGCATTAAGTCTAATTATGTTTTTGTCCTTACAGCGCTTAGCACTCTGAGTAACCCTGAACAGAATTCTACGCTAACCTCAATTGACCAGAGCAGATCCAGTACTCCCAGTGGTGAGTAGAGTGCAGCTGCCAATGCTCCAGAGCCCACGACTCCAAGTACATCACAACCACCACCAAGCAGCAGTAAGTCTGTGTTTACAACTTCTATTTACTCATTTATGCCCAACACCTGCCATTTCAAATAAATTTGAATTCATATTCATTTAATATAATTAACTCTACTGTAAATTCATGTGTGTCTGTCAATTTAATAAATTCAGATAGAATTCATTCAATAAGCAATTCTACTAAAAAAAAAATAATAATGATGTGTCTATCTCTCAATTTCATTGTTACCACAGGGAGTCGTAAACAGAAGGGGAAAGACACAGGTAATGGAGGCTGTGGAGAAGGGTCTGGACCACATTTTCCAGCATCAGCTTCATCAGGTTTGGACCGCATGCGTTATGAGAGGGAGAGGCTAGATTGGGAGAAAGAAGTAGAGAGGAACCACCTGGATATTGAGAAGCGTTGCCTTGATTTTGAAATGAGAGGATTGGAGGCTGATGAGTGCCATGCAAAAGAGATGAGGGAATTCATGATGCAGTTTTTTCAGTGGTGGCAAATGCCCATTCCTCAAGGTACTCAGTTCAATTATGGTCCATATCCATCTTGCTACCTTGAGCATCTTGAGTCCCCCCCCCCCCCCCCCCCTCCAAGTGCCTCAGCTGTATCACAGCACTCTTTCCCCCTTTAATAAGCTCTCCTTCTTTTGACATACAAGGAATATTTTTGTTTTGTTAATGCACTTACTTTTATTCAACTTTATTACAAAAAAAAAAAAAAAACAAGAAACATTTACTTTTGTCCAAAACATTTGTTTTGGATGAGATTGTTCATTTGTTGTTCTTAAACTCAGGATTTTTTTTTATTGTTTTTGTTAAACTATGCAGAAAAATGATTAAACTGTAAAGTTCATTTGTAATGCTAAAAAAGAGTTAGCAACATAAGCACTTTTTTCATTTACTTGAAGCACTTAATGGAACTGTTGCAGCCACTGTGTTGCAGTGTGGTAAATGTTTGCATTTTGAAAGTATTTTCAATATTTTCACATTTTTGGCATGTTTGCTCATTGAAGCATCATCGAGATGGTGTTGCTGTGCCCTCTGGGTAAGGCTTCGTCACGGTCTCAGACAAACTGTATGCAGAATCAGCTGCAATCACAACTGGAATCTAAACCCCATTAATCATCCTTTTCAGGTTTGGGAAAAAGGTTCCATTTTCCAACTTGTTGTAAAAGTGGGAACATTCAAAAACAAAAGAATCATGACATTTCCCTGGCCATCCAAAATCAAAATCAAGGAATCTGTAGTTGGAGCCCACAAGCCCTTGAAGTAGCACACTGTACCAACCTTTGCAGTTGTAATAGTCTGTGTGATATGCAGAAGGTGCGATGATCGGTATATGTGTGCTCTCTACGGCACCTCCACACATTGGGAATCCAGACATTGATAATAGCCTGCATGTCTGCCTCATTTCTTGGCCTTATGACATATTTTTTCTTAATTTGGCAAAGTGCCTTGCACACCTCCCAAAATATGTCACATGCTGTGCTGATGCCAACTCCAAATAAACATCATGAAATTCAACATTGCTTGAGGTACAGGATTCTTCATGACAGTGTTTTGCGGATGTATGAGAGGGGAGAGGTCATTGCACAAATGATAAAAAGCTGTTTTTGGCATCCTGAATTTAAGGTACCAGCCATCATCATCAAAATGTTGTACTGCTGTTTCCCAAAAGTTGTTTACCAACATTCTGGCGGATGCCGGTGGTTCAGGGAATAAGGCATCGGCTGAAGAAGAATAATTAATAAATTAGTATGTTAAATATAGTCTAATCAAGATCACAATACACTACTATAAAATAAAAGAGGAGTGGACATTTACATTACCTAAAACAATCAGAAGCTCTGTGCTTCTGACAAGCATTGTGGACCTTTGAAGTCTTTTCATTGGTCTTCGGAGTATGCATTCATGACTAGTTAAAAAAGTTGGACAATTTTGACTGCCCGCAAGACCGAGTGCTTCTTCAAGCGCCTCCATGTTCTTAAAAGTACGGCAAAGTATTTTAAAACAGGATGTGACGAAATATTACCTACATTTTTACTGAGGGTCACATTCGCACAGGATTGATATTACCTACGGTAGTTTCTCCTGACCGTTTTACAGAAGGTAAAAGTTTCTGTAAAGTTTACTGACATACTCCGTGTTTTTTACTGACATGGCGCGTTCAGATGGGACTAAATTCCCTGGTAATAATTACTTTACCCCGCGTCACCACATAAAACTAATCCTGTTCAAATAAGGGCTTAAGATGGTGATGACTTTTCTAGGCATGTGAGACACAAAGTAAGAAAAATGCTTAAAATGGCAGGGACCTAAGAGGGCCACAGTCTGGGAGTGTGGGGAGCGAAGCTCCCAGAAGCTGAAGGTTTTTAGCCATGCTAATGCTAAATAAGTCTGAAGGATCTAAATGACACGTTGAGATGCTGACAAGCTTCGCTCGTTCATGTCCGCGACATATACACATTATAAGCTACTACAATTTATGCCATTAAAAACCTCCAGCTTGTGGGGAGCTTTGGCCTCCCAGACCCGCCGTCTTTTTAAACATTTTTCTTTTTTTGCCTTTCACATGCCTGGAAGCTCCTCACCATCTAATCATGTCATTATTTTCAGTAAATGCTTATGAGGAGCATTAGCATGACTAAAAACCTTCAGCTAATTACAGCCCTCTTAATCCCCTGCTGCTTGAAGCAGTTTTTAAAAATGTTTTTTAAATGTCAGTTTGAGTTTAAGGAAGATAACTTTAGATTTATTTATCTAAATTTGTGTCACTGGTGTGTCACTCAGACAGCAAAATTAAGAGGTTATTTAAAAATAAGTCCTTCAGAGAGCAAATTACACTCAACAAAAATATAAACGCAACACTTTTGGTTTTGCTCCCATTTTGTATGAGATGAACTCAAAGATCTAAAACTTTTCCACATACACAATATCACCATTTCCCTCAAATATTGTTCACAAACCAGTCTAAATCTGTGATAGTGAGCACTTCTCCTTTGCTGAGATAATCCATCCCACCTCACAGGTGTGCCATATCAAGATGCTGATTAGACACCATGATTAGTGCACAGGTGTGCCTTAGACTGTCCACAATAACAATAACAATAACTTGGACAAATCAATCACATCTTAATTAGTTTTAAAATAATAAAAATCATTAAACAATGCATTAGGGTTAGTGATCAGTGTCAGTTATACTTGGAAGTAAGCTGGACAAAAAATGTTTACAAGTTTGACATCAGTGTTTTTATTTTTCTTTATTATTTTTTCCTGGAGCCAGAGAGTCCACTGTTTTGTGCAGCATTCGGGTGCAGCGACAAGCTGTCAAAGGATTGTCAGCTGGTTAAATAAAGATTAAATAAATAAAAAAATAAATAATAATAAATTGTGGAGTGAGCTTTAAGTTTGTATACATGCAATATAAATGATGTGGGGAAATCACCAAAATTTCTGAAAAAAGATAATGATTTATGATTGGCTGAATGCTTTGTCGTGATAAATAGCTCACTATTCCTTTAGTGATTCAATTAGAAGTCTCACTTCCATAAGTCTCTTAACTTCATAATGAAATTAATTAAGGATCAGACTAGTGTCTCATGTTGTGGTGGACATAGTGTGTTTGACAAATTGATGGCATTATTTTCTATTTGGACCGTGGGCGATGGTTCCACCTGACAACTTCCTGTTTTTGTTCGGTCTGTTATTTCCAAAGTGAGTCGTTAGCATTCTACTTAAAAAGGTGGAATAAACCTTGGAAATCTATCTTTTGGCCATTTGTGGGTCATGTGGACCATAGACACAGTGTTGATGAAATCACTGCAGCTTTCCATAATTCACTTTAACGAGAACCCTTAATTTTGTGATGTCCTGAGGTTTCGAATGGCAGTGGAGGCTTGGCGAGGTTAACAGCCCATGTGATGCTGCTTAGTTTTAATCTTTAGCGTGTTGTAGGTCTAAAAATCAGCAAGCCAACTTATCGTTGTCGTCCATTAATCTTTATTCGCTTGATTGGTGTCGATGCATGCGAGTGAAGTGATCCACTTTTTTTATTTTAACATCAGGTTAGCATGCTAGCGGCTAGCACTAACTTAGCACGGCTTGTTGACCCATGTTGTAAACACTCCTAGTTTTACTCAAAGTTTATTTGTATAGCCCCTTCCACTGCCCAGAGGGTGGCCAAAGTGCTTCACAGTCAGATAAAAAAACAGTGAATAACTTAAAACCATAAGACAATAAACAAATTTAAAACAGACACATCAATAAAAATATACGTCCAAAAATATTTGCATATATGACCTAAATAAAATGGCACAGCTCTGCTGGTTGTGCAAAAGCCATTCTAAAAAGGAAGGTTTTTAATTTAGATTTAAAATGACCCAGGTCAGTGATGGTGCAGATCTTGGGGGTGGGGGGCTCATTACACAGTCAGGGTGTGGCTATAGAGAAAGCCCAGTCTCACCAGTGGCAGTATCTGCACCTGAGAACCTCTAGTGCACACTGGTTAAACGATCTCAGCTAAGTATTGTGTGGCCAAACCACTCATAGTTTTAAAAACAAACATAACAATTTTAAAATCAAATATAGCCCGAACTGCCAGCCAATGCAGAGCGTAGAGGACTGGGGTGATATGGTCCCGTCTACACATGTCAGTTAATAAACGTGCTGCAGCATTTTGAACCAGTTGAAGTCGACTAAGGGAAGACTGGAAGATTCCAACATAAAGTCCATTGCAATAGTCCATCTGAGAACTAATTAAAGCATAAATGGCTTTTTCCAGATCTACATGATTTAAAAAAGGCTTTACGTTCACTAAAACCCGTAGTTGATAAAAACTCGACTTTACCACAGAGGCAATTTGTTTTTTGAAGTTAAAACCACTGTCAAACATCACCCCAGATTTCTGAGAGTAGGTTTAACTAGCAATCCCCCAACATCCATTATCTGTGAGCCACACAGCTGGCCAACCTGCCCCAGTGACCATGTCAGTTTGTTCCAATGGAAGACAGATTTGAATGTCGTCTGCATCACAGTGGAATGGCATATTGTGGTTTGCAATGATTGATCCAAGTGGCAACATGTACAGGGAGAACAGAGTGGGGCCAAGAATGGAACCTTGTGGAACACCACAAACAAGAGAAGCACTTGAAGAAGACAGGTCACCAACCATTACAGAAAAAAACATTGATCAGAAAGATATGATGTAAACCACTTCAGAACAGTGCCATCAAGTCCAACATGTTCTTTTAGACGGGACAAGAGGACTGAGTGGTCACCTGTATCGAAGGCAGCTGTCAGGTCCAGGAGCACTAAAGCCGTGGGGCGCTTAGCGTCTACTGATAATGCAACATCATTGTACACTTTTAAAAGAACCCATTCAGGGCTGTGACGAGTTCTGAAGCCTGATTGAAATTTTTCAAAGACAGTATTATTTTCTAAAAACGATTGTAACTGCATAAAAACAACTTTTTCTAAAACCTTGGACAGAAAGGGCAAGTGGGAAACAGGCCTGCGATAAAATAGAAGGATCAAGCTGTGGCTTTTTAAGTAGTGGACGAACCACAGCATGTTTAAAAGCAACTGGTAGAGATCCAGTGGTGAGGCAAGAATTTATAAAACACACTAAAAAGGGCCCCAGAACATTAAAAACCTCTATCAATAACTTAGTTAGGACAATATCAAAAGATTAGTTTGTAGGGTTCAATTGCTGCACCACTTTAGAGAGGGAAGAATGAGAAACAAGTTCAAATCACTCAAACACAGCGGGAGGAACTGGAACAACAGCTTAGTCAGCACTGAGGTTGTTGCTGACAGGTTTTCTGATACTGTGAACTTTTTCAGTAAAGAAATGAAGAAAGTCCTCACAAGTACTGACTGAGGCATCAGCTAGGACACGTGTGTGGGGGTTAACAATTAAATTAATAGTGTTAAAAAGAGTTCTGGGGCGATGACTGTTGCTCGGGATCACATTAGACAAATACTGACATTTTGCCTCCCTCATCACCTGCTTAAAGTCAGCGAGGCAGTCTCTCAGTAATTCCCGGAATACATGTAGATTTTCTTCTTTCAGCGTCTTTCAGTTTGTCGGCACTGCTGCCTGAGGGCATGGACAGCGTCATTAAACCAGGGATCAGATCTTGGTTTGGCTGATTTTTGTCAAAAAGGAGCTACTGAGTCCAAAATCCCAGCGCTTTTAGTATGGAAGAAAGACAGAATGCTCTCAGGACATTAAAAAAACGCCACACTATGAATGTCCATATTCTGAATGTCTGAGAAGGCAGCAGCAAATTCTCCAGCTGCTGAAGAGGTGAGAATGCAGCGTTAGTGAGACATGTCACGAGGTTTACAGGACACTTGCGGTGCTTCAACTTCAAAAATAATGGAGACGTGATCGGAGAAGGTGACCTCAGATATCTCTGTGATAGCCACTGAGAGCCCATGAGAGACAATGAGATCCAAAGTATGCCCATCATGGTGCGTAGGACCATCAACCGATTAAATGAAATAAAAAGAGGTCAAAGTTATCAGAGGTGCAACAAACATGAATGTTACTATTTCCACAAATTAAAAGTTTATCATACTGTAAATGGGAGAAAATTCTGATAAAATTATTTGCGGCGGCATGACTCCAGTTGCCGCGGCCTTCACCCACTTTGCCTCAATTCGGATGATGGAGTGCTTCAAGTTTAGTGCACATAAACAATGTCAAATGTATATGTGTTGTCTTTCATTTTGATGTGTATCATTATTACGGTAAACAAGTAATAATTGTGGATTAATTGCTGTATTCTGAGGTAACTGGAGTGTAAATGTAATTGCCCTTTTTTGGGATCAATAAAGTTGTCTGAAGTCTGAAAACTCTTGAATAAGATCCTTATTATATTTGGGTGGGCGATACACAATCACACATAATATAGTTCTGGTTAGTTCAACCACAAATAACTGTAGCTCAAAGGACGCATAGTTATTTGTGGAAAGACGTTGGCATCTGAGGCTGTCCTGTCAGAAAAGGCACTGTCATCACATGGTTTACTCCAAGTTTTCGTCAACATCAGATCCAGAAAGTGTGAGCAGAAACAATCGTTGGTCAGACTGCTGAGAGACACAACTGACAGGACGAAGATGGTTTTGCACGCAGCCTCGACTGTACACACCCGCAGGGACACGGCTCCTGTTTTATCTCTATATATTTTTTGTGCAGTTCTAGAAACACAGATGTTTGCAGCTAAAACTAAACTGGAATGTAACCAGTAATGAACCTTTTAGAAAGCTGCTGAGCTAATTTGTAAATTTGTAGCACAACGCATTTTACACAGTAAATCTCTGTACTATGTGGTCCAGTTTTTCGTTTCCCCCACATACCTGTTAAACTTACAAACCATTCGCAAGTACGAACTCGGCGGTTCCTCACAGCAAATATCTTACATCTAACATATACAGAACTCAGTTTCTAATCAGCATAACAAGAAATACTCACCCACCTCCCCGCATCCTTCACCAGAAAACATATTTAAATTCATGGGAAAAATTGAAGCTTCCCTCGGCTTGTTGTGAAGCTTCCAGCAGCATCGAGATCCATCCTCTGTTCACGGCCTGAGAAAAGCTTTTGGACACAGAGTTACACTGTTAATATCACAACTGAAAAAGACTGAAAATCCCTTCAGCAACTTTGACAAAATATTCCACAACTCAAAAATCAAGCTTAAAATAGTGAAATGTACATTCAGGATTGAAGAACGTGACTCTCTCCCATTCCCCAAGTCACAACTGCTTGTGGCATATAGAAATAATGAAAACAAACCTGGTTTCTCACTAATCAAGTGTTCGAAAATGACCCATATTTCAACATTTTTATCCTAGTCACATGATCATTTGACATGGCTAGTGAGAAGATAATAGTGTCTGTAGGTTTTAAGGTACAGATTATTCTAACAGCTGAATTGGATAATTTTTTGATGACTGTTAGTAATATGTTTTTTGCCTTTTTCTAGTTTGTTTTTCTCTTCGTTTTTTCTGTTTTTTTTTAAATAGAATTAATGAATTCTAACTATGAATGAATAATTGGTGAATTCATTATTTTTATTTATAGTGTCCATTTACGTTACGTTATTAATGCATTCGTTGAAATTACTGTAAATTTAATTCATGTTTTTTTTAAACAGTGTCAACTGCAGCAGCATTGCACATGCAAGGTTCATTTTACCATGAGTGCAGTCAGCACAGTCACGCACAGGCCAGGGAAGTGCCATCTTGGACCCGTACCAAACAAAGGCCAAAAAAAAAAAAAAAACATATATAGAAAAACAGCGGTAGAATGAGTCACCAATCACCAGGCTGGGAGAAGCCTTTTCCCAGCAACTTTTCAGAGCAACACCGAGCCGAGGGAGGAATTGAACAACACGCCGTGATCGATCGGACTGTGAGAGCCAGCACAGTCACACAGCACAGGATTAGAGGGGATACCACGGGCGGGGTGATGGCGCAGACCTAATCAATTTGAAAATCCTCATCGTCGGACATATACAAGCACCCAGCTCGACTAGCTGAGCTTCTTCTGTTAAGCTGTGAGAAGTGTCAGGTGACAATTTAAAAATAAACCGTGACGCTACTGCACCGCTGATGGTTTAATGTTCGGCTAATGTTAGCATAGCCTGTTAGTTGCTCAATTAGCCGAGCTGGTGAACGCTTCAATTTGTAAATGGGTCTCGGTAGACCTCCAGTCTATTTTTTTTGTCTTTTTTTTCACTAACTGAGACTACAGCTTGTTGTGTTACCCCTGAGGCCACAAAAATGCAACTTTGAATAACTTAGATCTTTTTCCGTTTTTCATTTCCTTGTTTTTTGTTTTGTTTTGTTTTGTGTTTTCAGTTTGTTACTACTTTGTGAGTGTTTTAGTGTAAGAAATATAAGTAAGAAGTACTATATGTCATATATATATTTTTATTTGTCTCAGGAACATCTGCTGTACAGACGACCCAAACCCAGTGACACATCTGGAGTCCAGCCGGGTCGCCAGAGGCCAAAGCTGGTCAAATGTCCTGAAAGTCCAGCAAACCAGCCCCTGCTTTTAAATGAATTAAAAGCGTTTTAAACCGCAACATATTTTATTATTTATTTTTCCCTTAAAGAAACTTTTAATTTATATTTTAACATTAAATGAATGACCCATTAAACATGCCCACGAGGTCAAAGGCCAGTCATGACATTTGTCCAGGCAGAAGCCTGCCCCTCTTGTGCATTTTAAAACATTCATAATCACTAGTTAAATACATATTTCAGAAATTATTCTATCCTGATTACAACATTAAAGGCAATTAATTACATACTGTGACCTGCTTACAAGTTGAAATGAGGAATATTTCATTGAAGAGGCCCAGATTTCATTGTGAGGCCCATGTCACATTAAGAAAATCTAATTTACAACCACACTGCAGTTGTTAAATCATCCCCTGTTGCATTCATGCGAATGTGATGTGGGAGAGTAATTGTTTACTCCAGTTTCCAGGTTTTCCAGCCTGCAGAGTCCTGGAGCATATAAAAGCCCGCCTTGAAGCCACCCTTGGTTGCTCACACTCCACCTGGCAGCAATACAGCAGCAGCGGCAATCTTTTTCTTCTCCCCCCCCCCCCCCCCCCCCCCCTCCTCCTCCTCATTATGTTTGTTGTTATTTCCCCTAGATTTTTGTGATAATAAATTTGTTTAACCTTTTGGTTAGTTTTGTCTTCTGTTATGTTGCTCTCCAAGAACCAGGGTGTAACATATTGGGGACTTGTTGTACTTGGGTTAGGGTTTTCAGTTTTCCCATGGTACATTTGTTAGTTTGGTGGTAATTTGGTTGTGGTGCTGTTGTCTTTTGTTAGCTGTCAGGTAAGTCTCCCTTTGGTTTGGTCCCTCTGTTTAGACCAGGGAATGTGCCAGCTAGAATGACTTTGTCATTTTTCCTTCAGCCACTCATTTGTCGTCTTGCCTTTTTTATTTTTGAGGAAATCCTGGGTGGGGAATCTGTCCCTGTCAGGGCCTTGCGGTTGCTGATGTTTGCGGTCGCTGATGTTTGCTTTTAAAGCCACCTTGCCCGGCACTCCTCAGAAGATAGCTTAGGCTTTAGTCCTGGTTAGGTAGGTACCAGGGGACCATTTGTATGTTGTACACTCAGTGTGTGTTTTGGGGAGAATTTGTTTTAGTTAGGTGAGTATTGTGAGCTTTTGGTGTCTGTGATCCTAAGTGTTAGCAGTTTTTGTGTTTTGGTATGTAGCTTCACCGAGTGTGGGCTTAATTTGTAGTCTAGCAGTTTTACTGAGTAGACTGTTTGGTTGCTGCTTTTGTAGTTGTGGTGTTGGCCTACTTGTGTGTTGAGAGTGCTTGTCAGTTGCTGCTTTTGTGTAGATGCTTTAGGTGGAGTTTGGTGCTCTTTTTGTAATTTTAGCCTTTGGTAAGTGAGTTATCATGGCTTCTCTGGAGGACTTTATTTTGTCACCATCCAGAGAGTTACTTGACCAGTTTACAAAGGAGCAGTTGTTAAGCTTAGCTGTACATTATAACATTGATATGTCTGGTTGGAACAAATGTCTCAAAGATAATGTTAGGGATAAACTCTGTGCTTCACTTATTGAGAAAGGCCTGTTTGAACCACCATCAGACTTGTTGGCCCATCCTTCTGTGGACAGTGTGACCTTAAATGTTGAGTCTGCAATTTCATCACTGGACTCTTCTGATCCCTCGACAGAGGTGAGACTAAAAGAACTAAGTCTTAAAGAATAAGAGCTGCAGCTAAAAGTGAAACAGATTTATTTAGAACATGAATGTTTTTTTTTTTTTTTTTTAAAGAATTGGATTTTAAAAGAGCTTCTTTGAATGTTATGCCTGAACAAACTGAGTTTGATGTGGTTAGAAACACAAGATTGGTTCCTCCTTTTGTAGAAAAAGATGAGAAATATTTTCCACATTTTGAGTGTGTTGCCATCATTTCCAGATGGCCTAAGCATTTTTGGACCTTACTCTTGCAGAGTGTTCTAGTTGGGAAAGCTCAAGAAGCTTATTCATCTTTAATGGTGACGGAAAGTGAAAATTATGACATTGTCAAAAATGCTATTCTTCAAGCCTATGAGCTAGTTCCTGAAGCATATCATCAGCAATTTAGAGGTCTAGTTAAACTTGAAAGCCAGACATATGTTGAATTTGCGAAAGAGACTTTTCAGTCGTCGGTGTTCATCTCAAAAAGTTGAATCAGTAGATGAGTTGAAACAGTTGATTCTCTTAGAGGATTTTAAAAACCGTTTGCCTGGAGTGGTTTGCACATACATCGCTGAGCAGAAAGTTAACTCTCTTTCCAAAGCCGCAGTGCTAAGTGATAAGTTTGTTGACTCATAAATCAAGTTTTAACGTTGAGAAGAATGAGTCTAAACTGAAATCTTTTAGGCTGAACTCATCTCGTGGTCCTGGCTTTAAAAAGACTTCTACCACTGGCAATGGTTTCAATGAGAAACTTTGTTTCTATTTTAAGAAACCTGGCCACCTGATTGCTGACTGTCCCAGCCTAAGCAAAAAGAAATCTAAACCTTTGGCTTTTCTAAAGACTGAACAAGGTTCGAGTTTGAGTCAAGAGGTTGTGCCCGAGTCAAGGAGTGAAGTGGCCTGTTCCTCTTTATTTTTAATGGATGGTATTGTGTCCTTAGTTTCAGATTCTAACACTAAGTGCCCAATAAAAATCTGGAGGGATAGTGGAGGTTTTCGGTCAGTAATTTTGCAGGATGTTCTTCCCTTTTCTGAGCTGTCAGTTACAGTGTAGTGCGGTTGTGCAGGGTTTTGGGGGCTAGTTAACCATGCCTCTACATACTGTTAACCTGTACACTCCATTAGTTTTTGGAAATGTTCCTGTAGCTGTGTGCTCCTCCATTCCTATGGAGGGTGTGTCCATGATTCTCAGAAATGACTTGGCTGGTGACAAGGTCTTGGCTGCCCCTGTGGTGGTATTCACTCCAACTACAGCATGGGCGGGTGGGTGGGGCAAAAGTGCCTCATCGAATGCCCACGGTGTGCCGTCTAGAGCACCTTGCTTGGCTAGTGTGTCAGCCAAGTCATTAAATTCTTTGTCTTGACCTGGTGTGCGGGAGTGACCTCTGACCTTTTTCCAGTATATCTGGAGGTCGTGCGTGGTTATGAGGTGATCACAAGCCGCAAACAGTTCTTTGTGTTTGACCAATTTCTTGTTGGCGGTCATGAAACTATTGTGTTTCCAACAGGGTAGATAGCGCAGAAAGCTAAGGCGTGCATAGTTCGAATCTGTGCATAGCACAAATGTTAGCACAGCTGTCCACGTACACAGTGATCATGCCTTGGCAGGCATTTTGGTCGAAGTATTGGTGATTAGGGGAGTCGGGTGGTGACACGTCTTCATTAAACGGGTTTGCAGCCGGTGTGTCTTCGGTGCAGCGCTGGCAAGCAGCTAACCCTGTGCCTAGGGGAGTTTTGCGGTCTTCTGCGTACCGCACCTCCGTGTCAAAGTTTTGCAGTGCCATCAACCACGAGGCAACTCGTGAGTTGGTTACTACACCTTCTCGCAGTCTTTGACTAAGGAATGTCACTGGTTGATTGGTTTCTACAATGACTTTTTGTCCGCCCAGGTAGTTGGCGAAATGTTTCACAGCCAAGACTGTTGCTAGTAGGGCTTTTTCGCAGTCACTGAATTTAAGTTCCCGGCGGTTAGTGTTTTGCTCGCGTATGCGACCACTCGCCTATCTTTGTCGTACATCTGGTACAGTCCCGCGCTTAGGCATTGATTGAAGAATCCCACCTCTAGGTGGAGTTCTTTGCTACAGTCAGGGTATGCTAGGCATAGGGCTGAGCAGAGTTTCTTTCAGAGCCTGCATGGCCTGTTCTTGGGGTTCACCCCATAGGAACGGCGTATCATTTTTGAGCAGGTCTGTCAGTGGTTTCACCAAATCTGCATAGTTTTCAATGAATTGGCAGGAGTAGTTGCACACTCCCAGAAAGGTGCGCAGTTCTGTTATGTTCGTAGGCATTTTGATGTTGGTGATGCCTTGGACTCGTCCAACTTGTGGTTGCACTCCATCTGGTCCGACAAGGAGGCCCACATAGTTGACCTTGGTCTGACACCATTGACACTTTGAAATTGAGATTTTTGCACCAGCATTTGAGAGTTGGCTCAGGATGTGGTCTATCTCATCCAAATGTGTGTCTAATGTTGGGTTTAGCATTAGGACATCGTCAACATAGATAAGGGTGCCTCTCTCGTTTGCATCGGGCCATGCCTTGTTCAAGAAGATGTTAAACTCTGCAGGTGAGTTGGCATAGCCAAATGGGCACCTGGTGAAAGTGTACTGGCGGTTGGCGAAGGTGAATGCCAGTGTATGTTGATCGTCTTCATGGACAGGGATTGTCCAGAACCCGGAGGCCACGTCAAGCGTGGAAAAGTATTTTGCGTCTTGTACTTTAGGAAGTTCCTGCTCTAACCAAGTCATCGGCCATTGAGACAGCAACACCTGTTGGTTGAGTTTGTGGTAATCGATGGTAAGTCTCCACTTACCGTTTGGTTTGATTACTGGCCATACGGGGGCTGAATAGGTGCTGTTGCATGGTCTTATGATCCCTTTTTCCAATAGGTCATCTATGATTTCCTGTACGGGTTCATAGGATGCCAGAGGAATTTTGTACTGTCGCACGAAGGTGGGCGGTGCATTTGGAGGAGTTGGGATGCGCACAGAGTGGATGTGGGTGAGTCCACAGTCCAACGAATCATTAGCAAAGGACGCTCGGTATTTATAGAGTAGGTCTCTTAAACGTCCTCGTTACTCATCATTCTTTAAGGCATCTGCTGCTGTTACGACTTGTTCTATCTGAGATGCAAATTCAGAATCAGAACCTGGGTTAAGGTTCAGAGCTGGTTCAGTGTCATTTCCTGCATTCGTTTTGTTTTGCGAGTCGACTGTGAGGACCATAAGGGTCTGGAGGTCTATTCTGCTGACAGTGTCTTCCTCGGAGATGTTCACTGGAAATACAGTGATTGATCCTGAGGGTTTGGAAAAAACAACCCCCCGTTGTGAACAGGGAAGAAGCGATGGAGGGACTTGGCCAAGAACTGGAATGTTCAGCTCAAAGTCCTGGAATTCAGTGCTGATTAACCATCCCAGTGGGGTGGCTTTGGGAATCAGAATGTCTTCGCCAGTGTCATTATGCACCATCAAGCGAGTTGTCCGACTTTCTAGGCTCAGAAGTGGAGTGGCTTCCAGAGACAGTGCCAGTTTGGTGAAGAGCTGGGATGGCTGGAAGACTGCCTGTGAGTGTTGGAGCCATTGTCCTGGATGTATCACGAGGTGGAGTGGTGCATTTTTCAGGTTGGCGGGTATCGTGATGTGACCATCACTCACTACCTGACATGCATCAGGGATCAATTGTCCAGACCTTAGATACTCTGGATCGCAGTAAGCGGGGTCATCGCATGCTCTGGTCAAGGACCAGAGGACCTGATTGACTCTGTCAACCTGCACCTCCAATCGGACAAGGAGGTCGCTTCCTACGTAGAGCGTGGAATGACTAAGAATGAGTGGCTCAATTCTTGTCGGTTCCAGTGCATTCTGAGTGTGCAGATTCCAGTTGCGTTGAGTATGGTCTAGGGTAGAGGGTCCTTTGGAAAACGGAAAGGTTTTTTCATGTATAAAATGTCTGGATTGGATTTGCTCAATGAGTCAAACAGACTTTGACTAATAGCTGATCTTTCGGCCCAAAGAGCCAGAGCTACGTCAGCAGTGTGTGTGTTTTCCAAATGGAGACCATCTACTACCAGAGGGTAATACTCACTCACATTATTGTCCTCTGACAGTTTACAGAGGAAGGTGTCCTTCTCGGCCAGCAGTGCATTTGGGGGCCATGAAGCGTTCCGCGGGTCGACAGCAGATGGAATGTCTGCTGTGACCATGTCCATGTTCTGTATCATTTTGGATCTCAATGGCATAACATTGGGGTTTTGCTGGTTGAGTCACCTCAGGCGGGTGAGGGTGACGGACTTGTGCCCACAGTTTTAACCGTTTGAAGTCGATAAGGGGTTCGAATCGGTTGAGAAAATCTTTCCCTATGAGGAAGGGAATGGTGTCGAGTGCTGATATGTACACGGGGTGTACCAGACTCATGGGTCCAACAGTGATGTTGACCAGAGCCACTGAGGACAAAGTTGCCGGGTTGTTCGTGTAGGGCTGGATCTCCTGCTGTGCTGCTACCTGCATTTGTTTAAACAGTGAGATAGACATCAAGGTGACATCGGCAGCAGTGTCTAGAAGAGCCTCATGTCTTAATGAGTTTTCCAGGATTAGGGACAAATAAAATTTCTTTGCAATCCCCTTCTCAAAGAGGTTGCCTAAGAATTTCCGTACGGGTGGTTGTCCAGTTATAACGGACGCTGGATCAGCGCGTGATCTCTTGTCCTGGTCAACCTGGACTACCAAGATGGCACTAGGAGGACCAGACTTGGTCTCTCCTGGTTCTTGGTCCCCATCCGAAAGGTACAGTGTCTCAGGATGTGGGTCCTGGGATGGTGACGCTAACGGGTTGTCTACACTCTGGTATAGGTCTTCCTCCGGCGCCTCTGGCGGAGTTTGTGAAGACACCGGGCGGGTGGTTGGAGCTATGAGGTTTACACACAGCACGGTAGCTTTCTTTTTGGCCTTTTCTTCCTCAACTTCCTGGAGGAGGCCTTTCATGATCTTCCAGATTTCTTGGTGGAGGCTTGAGTCCACATACTTACCTGAGTGCTTGGATAGGTCTCTTTCTCGGGAGTCACGGTTCCAAGTGCTCTTACTGTTGCATCCAGGTGGTCCTTGATGTGGGTGTCTGGAACCCTGCCATCCCTGGGATCGGTCACCTGGGTACTCACGTCTGTCATCGGGGTGATCTTTTTTTGCTCGTGGTCCACCTCTGTCCTTGGGTCGGCTCTTGACAGATGGTTTCATCTGTTGAGAGGAGGTAGTGGCAAAGCCAGCATGAGATTTAAATGACCCCCCGGAGGTGCCTTCAAGCTCGAGGGTAGGTCTAGGTGCTTCAAGGCTGAGGATCATTTTGTCCTCGGATTTACCCTCTCTTAATTTGTTTTGCAAAACCTTTTGCAGCAAGGTCACGCAGGTACTGTATAGGAGCCTCATTGGGATCTCCCAGGATTCCCAGATGATGACTCCTGTTGGGCTGGAGGTTCTCAAGGAACAATGTTTTAAAATTAAGGTCCTCTTCCATACCTGGTTCATTTCGGGTGCCGAAATCTGTACAGAGGAGCTTGTTGTAATATTGTTGGGGCGGTTCGTGCCTGCCTTGTTTAACGGCCATAGTGGCGGCTAGGCCTGTCCGAACGGAGTGATCCGAATATTCTTTTTCTAATGCTAACCTAAGTTTAGCAAAGTCTTGTCGTACCTCTGCGGGTTGACGCTCAACGAACCGGCTGACCTCGCAGCTGGAAGTCCACTTGATGAGGTAGATGTAATGTTCACCGGTAGCATGAGTGAAATCCCTGAGGTAATAGCGTATGTCGTTTAAATACGCACATGTCGGGGGAGCCTCCTGGAGTTGGCTCAAAATGGTTAATAAGCCATGCAATCTTGTCCAGCTCTCTGTCATTAAGGACTGTGGTAGGACGCATCTGAGTGGGAAGGAGAGGCGGTGTCTCTCGATACCCAGGATAAGCAGGTTGGAACTCCTGAGGATGCGACATGAGTCCTGACAGGGGTTCAGGGCGCACTTCCTTGTGGTCTGTGGTGGTGAACGTTTGCGTTCCGCTTTTCCACAAGTCTTTGTTCAGGGTCTCCCGGTGATTGGGAGTTTAATTGTTGTTCGCGCTGTAATGATTGCACTTCAGCATTGAGGTGTTCATTTTGTTCACGAGTATTTTCTAACAGATTTTGTGTATCTGTCAGACGTCTCAGCACCTCGCGAGTCTTCAGCTTTTCAGACTCCAAAATGTCTTCATGCTTTCCAGCATGATTCTTCAATGTTTTTAGCTCGCCATACGCCTGTTGGAGTAAATCATGAGCTTCTCCTTGTTCTCGATACACGGAGCTAAGTTCAGCTTGTAACTCCTTAATTTCATTGTCGCGTTGTTGTTCATTGTCCTGAAGAGTTTCTTTCAGGAATAAGGTTTGGTCCAGGATCAGATGCGGTATCTGATTCATCGGGCCGATCTGGGGAACCCTGTAGGTCTTCCAATTTTTCTTCAGCAAGGGTTTTTCTTCCAATTGCTGTCTCAGGAGTTTGTTCTCCTCACGCAATTCAGCATTTTGTTCTTTCTGCCTTTTTATAGAAAGAACTGATTTATTCATGAGTGATTCCACGTTTTTGAGCTTCAGGGCTGTGACAATGGCTAGCTTGCCAAGCACTGTAGCCAGGTTTTTCTTTTCCACAGTTGCTGCTAATGTCTGAGTTCAGACATCTCAGCATCTATGCTTTCGCACGTGGCTTGTTGCATGTCGTGCAAGTAGCCAGGCAATATTTCAGACCTCTTCTAAAAGCTCACCTGAGTTGCTACGACCTTGGCTTTCCAGGTCGGTAGAAGTTCTTGGTTTGTTGTCACTGGGCGTGGCCATGTTGGCTTTCTGGGATGATGGTTAGACATCGTCCACCAGAAACAAAACAAAGAATTGACAACAAAATAAGATGAGCGACAATAAAAATATTTACAGATGATCCAGCTGCAGAAGTGTGAAAGGGATTAGTGAGTTAACTGCAGGTGAAACCAGCAGTGGAGAATTCACACAAATGCAAAAGGAAAATGTTGAGTGTTATTCGTTGTATTATATACACACAAGTTGAACTTTTCTTTTAGTTATTGTGATGTAACACTAATATTCTCTGTTTAGAATTGCTATGGGGTACACTTTGGTAAAGCTTCAGCGCTTTCACTTTAAAAAGAAATCACTCCTGAAGGTGTTCTTTTAATGAGGTAGGAGTGTTATAAACAATATTTTTTTTCTTTGTTATTAAATGATCTCCTGATTAATCCTAATTAAATAGGATTTAAACTATAAAGTTCATTAGTTGTGAAAACAACAAGATTAAAAATATAAGCGTGTACACTTGGTTATTCTTTTAAGTGGTAGGAAAAAGTGAAAGTCGCTGGAAATTATTTACATGCAGTACATGCTAGTTACCAGCAGTCGGTGGACTATTCGGTTGCTGTAGCATGCTGTTATATTGTTAGCGGAAGCTAGGCTAACTGGCCAGGCACTTAGCTGCGGTGGTTAGCACTTGGGTTAATTCAGTGATTGGAGCCTCGGCGTTTGAGAATGGCTAACGGCCTGTTAGCACGCTATTGCCTCCGGCTTTCTGATGGCTGATTAGTGTTCAATCCGAGTTAAGGGGCCATTAGCATGGCTGTACAAGCTAGTGCATGTTAGCGCTTTGTTAGCAGGCCCGTACTGTCGCGCGTCGCGCCGACAGTGGAAATCGATTGAACGAAATTACACGGACTGATTAACATGTAGGTTTCATGCAGTTAGTGACCGTTAGAAGCAGCTTGGTTCACCAAGTAATGCTTAATGAACAAATCGTTATGATTTTCAACACCGCTCGTGGCTGCTAAGCCGTTCGGAGTGGGTGCTAAGATGGCGACTGTTTACGTCGTGCGTGTGATGTAGCGCAGTTTGACGGCAGTGCGTCAAGCTGTTGATGACGTTGTGACGTGTTTCGCACACAGAGGGGGTTTGAAGCAGGCAACGCCTCCTCTTCAAACTTTTCCACTCAACAACAATAAATTCTTAAAAACGTGCTTGTTTTTCTTTATAAAATGGCGGACTCGGCGGTCCTTTAGAACAATACAGCACTTTTAAAACACAAGATGGTGGACACAGGGGTCCCCCTCCCTTTTCTCTCAGGCAAGCTTTTGACCAGGATGTCTCCTGAGTCAGGGAAGCAACCACTGGCAATCCTTTCTGGACTACAGGCTCAGTGTAACATCAGAATCTCAGCTCAGGCAAGCCGTGGTTGGACAATCAGAGCACAACATGCTGACTGACTCACAAGTTTTGTGACTGGTTAAGTAGCTAATTTAACTAGTCCCTTGGAGTCACAAATACAGTGATTACAATAATTGGAATCTCGCAATTTTGCAATATGTATCCGGGTGAGCAGTTTAAATCTGGAAACTCGCAGAATTTAACTGTCACCGAGGCCTCACATTAACATGAATTTCTCATGTGAAGATAACACAGCGCTTTCTCTTTTTTTTTTTTCGTTCTCTCTCACATGCACACGCACACAGTTGAATAAGGACAGATTAAGTTGCTCTATACGCTTCCAACTTAATTGACTGTATTTTCTGTATGACTCACAGAGGTTCAGACCTGATAAGTGCGCCTCACACGGGCTTGCGCCAATATACTGTAGGGGAAAACCACAGGATGAATATAATAATGTTTTGGAATATTGAAAATTATCACTTGTGGATAATTTTATATCGGGGCACCACTTATTTCAAAGGATAAGTCCTTATGAGTTTAAACATTCATTAATTGATTAGTCTCAATTCAATTAATTAGTCTGTTTCTAAAGGATAAATTCCGTAGGTCAGATCCGACACCCTCTGTAAAACTATACAAAAATCACACAACTTCACACGTTTAAGATATTTATTTAACTCTAGCAAGAGTTAAATAACAGGACATATCACAGTGGGCAAATTAAGGATGGCGACATTCAATTATCAATGATTATATGATGTTCTGATAGTTTGGTTTCGTAGCGGGAATTTTAGGAGTAAGATTCGTCGTAATTTAACAGGTAACTTGTATTGTTAACCTGAGAGAAGATTAATGATTTTGAATAGAGTTAAATGAAGCCACTCTATCTGACAACATAGCCCGGTCTTACTTACGCAGTGCAGCGAGTCTCCGTGAGGTCCGATGCTGGAATCGTCTGGTTCAGTCAGGACCTTGACAAAGAGGCTCTGCCGGTCCGACCCGCTCGGTCTCGTCAGTGACGGGGATGATTTCTGTTATTGCGGTGCTGTGATTTCGCGGCGGCAGTTCAAGTCGCTGTGGACGTCTCAGCTGACCTGGATGTTTTTCCTCTGCAGCGCTCTGGTGTATGGCTCGACAGAATAAAGGATTTGAGTGTCTTTATTCTCTATCAAAAATCAAAAATTCGTCTTTTGATGTCGTCTTTTTGGAAGCTCGGTCAAATCAGAATTCAATGCAAAAATAGCTGACTTTAGAAGAAAAATGTTCGTGAAAGGAATATGGAGTTTGAAAAAAAGGTTTTAATTTGAAAATTCGAAAAAGGAAGTTAAATGCGCCGGTGCGTTTAACTTGACAAAGGTTGCAAAAGTTATGTCGGAAAAATAAATTCTTGTCAGTACGCCAAACAAGAAAGAGTCTTAAAGTAGCACGTGGCTTTAGACAAAGGGTGATAAATCTTAACGGCTGAGGCAGCATCTTTAAACCCAAAGAAAAGAAGAAAGGCGTAAGGGCAAGCGCATAAGAGCGGAGCGTAAGACGGATTTCCCGGGCGCGAGCTCTTTTTAAAGGTTTGACAAGCACCACCCCAAGAATTCTGGGTAACGTAGTTTCTGGAGTTTCCTTTGTCTAGTTTTATATATATAAATCAGCATGGCTCCAACATTCCGCTTTGAAACCAAACCAAGTCCTGCAGAATAAATCTTGTAACTGGTTTACCTGGAATTATATACCACACACATATATATATATATATATATATATATATATATATAAAAGAGAACACATTAAGTAAACATTCCCCAATGAACAGAGTTATAACACATCAAATATAACACTTTCATGCATGCATAGAAAAGAGTGACGTTTCCTTTTCTCTTTTTTTTTGTTCTTTTGCTACAACAGTACAATGAAACTCCCCTTTTAAAATGAGGTTAGGAGTTTGAGTCTTGCAGTAAATTAATTAACCTGTCGTTCCACAGGGGTCACTCTTGTTCCATGGTTAGACCTGGATTTTCCCTCTGGCAGATCCCGAGCAGCCGAGAAAGCAGGCCGACTGGGTGACTGTGAGGAGGAAGCGTAGTTCTAAACAGAAGCCCCGTGTACACCGCCAACCCGTTCACATTTCTAACCGTTTTTCCCCACTCGACGACACACCCGCCGAGGATCAAACTCTGGTTATTGGCGACTCTGTTTTGAGAAATGTGGAGTTAGCGACACCAGCAACCATAGTCAAATGTCTTCCGGGGGCCAGAGCAGGCGACATTGAAGGAAATTTGAAACTGCTGGCTAAGGCTAAGCGTAAATTTGGTAAAATTGTAATTCACGTCGGCAGTAATGACACCCGGTTACGCCAATCGGAGGTCACTAAAATTAATATTGAATCGGTGTGTAACTTTGCAAAAACAATGTCGGACTCTGTAGTTTTCTCTGGGCCCCTCCCCAATCGGACCGGGAGTGACATGTTTAGCCGCATGTTCTCCTTGAATTGCTGGCTGTCTGAGTGGTGTCCAAAAAATGAGGTGGGCTTCATAGATAATTGGCAAAGCTTCTGGGGAAAACCTGGTCTTGTTAGGAGAGACGGCATCCATCCCACTTTGGATGGAGCAGCTCTCATTTCTAGAAATCTGGCCAATTTTCTTAAATCCTCCAAACCGTGACTATCCAGAGTTGGGACCAGGAAGCAGAGTTGTAGTCTTAAACACCTCTCTGCAGCTTCTCTCCCCCTGCCATCCCCTCATTACCCCATCCCCGTAGAGACGGTGCCTGCTCCCAGACCACCAATAACCAGCAAAAATCTATTTAAGCATAAAAATTCAAAAAGAAAAAATATAGCACCTTCAACTGCACCACAGACTAAAACAGTTAAATGTGGTCTATTAAACATTAGGTCTCTCTCTTCTAAGTCCCTCTTAGTAAATGATATAATAATTGATCAACATATTGATTTATTCTGCCTTACAGAAACCTGGTTACAGCAGGATGAATATGTTAGTTTAAATGAGTCAACACCCCCGAGTCACACTAACTGCCAGAATGCTCGTAGCATGGGCTGAGGTGGAGGATTAGCAGCAATCTTCCATTCCAGCTTATTAATTAATCAAAAACCCAGACAGAGCTTTAATTCATTTGAAAGCTTGACTCTTAGTCTTGTCCATCCAAATTGGAAGTCCCAAAAACCAGTTTTATTTATTATCTATCGTCCACCTGGTCATTACTGTGAGTTTCTCTGTGAATTTTCAGACCTTTTGTCTTAGTGCTTAGCTCAGATAAGATAATTATAGTGGGCGATTTTAACATCCACACAGATGCTGAGAATGACAGCCTCAACACTGCATTTAATCTATTATTAGACTCAATTGGCTTTGCTCAAAATGTAAATGAGTCCACCCACCACTTTAATCATATCTTAGATCTTGTTCTGACTTATGGTATGGAAATTGAAGACTTAAAAGTATTCCCTGAAAACTCCCGTCTGTCTGATCATTTCTTAATAACATTTACATTTGCTCTGGACTACCCAGCAGTGGGGAATAAGTTTCATTACACTAGAAGTCTTTCAGAAAGCACTGTAACTAGGTTTAAGGATATGATTCCTTCTTTATGTTCTCTAATACCATATACCAACACAGTGCAGAGTAGCTACCTAAACTCTGTGAGATAGAGTATCTCATCAATAGTTTTACATCCTCATTGAAGACAACTTTAGATGCTGTAGCTCCTCTGACAAAGAGAGCTTTAAATCAGAAGTGCCTGACTCCGTGGTATAACTCACAAACTTGCAGCTTAAAGCAGATAACCCGTAAGTTGGAGAGGAAATGGCGTCTCACTAATTTAGAAGATCTTCACTTAGCCTGGAAAAAGAGTCTGTTGCTCTATAAAAAAGCCCTCCATAAAGCTAGGACATCTTACTACTCATCACTAATTGAAGAAAATAAGAACAACCCCAGGTTTCTTTTCAGCACTGTAGCCAGGCTGACAGAGTCAGAGCTCTATTGAGCCGAGTAGTCCTTTAACTTTAACTAGTAATGACTTCATGACTTTCTTTGCTAATAAAATTTTAACTATTAGAAAAAAAAATTACTCATAACCATCCCAAAGACGTATCATTATCTTTGGCTGCTTTCAGTGATGCCGGTATTTGGTTAGACTCTTTCTCTCCGATTGTTCTGTCTGAGTTATTTTCATTAGTTACTTCATCCAAACCATCAACATGTCTATTAGACCCCATTCCTACCAGGCTGTTCAAGGAAGCCCTACCATTATTTAATGCTTCGATCTTAAATATGAGCAATCTATCTTTATTAGTTGGCTATGTACCACAGGCTTTTAAGGTGGCAGTAATTAAACCATTACTTAAAAAGCCATCACTTGACCCAGCTGTCTTAGCTAATTATAGGCCAATCTCCAACCTTCCTTTTCTCTCAAAAATTCTTAAAAGGGTAGTTGTAAAACAGCTAACTGATCATCTGCAGAGGAATGGTCTATTTGAAGAGTTTCAGTCAGGTTTTAGAATTCATCATAGTACAGAAACAGCATTAGTGAAGGTTACAAATGATCTTCTTATGGCCTCAGACAGTGGACTCTAAACAAATATGTAGGACTGCTTTTTTGCATTTACGCAATATCTCTAAAATTAGAAAGGTCTGGTCTCAGAGTGATGCTGAAAAACTAATTCATGCATTTATTTCCTCTAGGCTGGACTATTGTAATTCATTATTATCAGGTTGTCCTAAAAGTTCCCTGAAAAGCCTTCAGTTAATTCAAAATGCTGCAGCTAGAGTACTAACGGGGACTAGAAGGAGAGAGCATATCTCACCCATATTGGACTCTCTTCATTGGCTTCCTGTTAATTCTAGAATAGAATTTAAAATTCTTCTTCTTACTTATAAAGTTTTCAATAATCAGGTCCCATCTTATCTTAGGGACCTCATAGTACCATATCACCCCAATAGAGCGCTTCGCTCTCAGACTGCAGGCTTACTTGTAGTTCCTAGGGTTTGTAAGAGTAGAATGGGAGGCAGAGCCTTCAGCTTTCAGGCTCCTCTCCTGTGGAACCAGCTCCCAATTCAGATCAGACACCCTCTCTACTTTTAAGATTAGGCTTAAAACTTTCCTTTTTGCTAAAGCTTATAGTTAGGGCTGGATCAGGTGACCCTGAACCATCCCTTAGTTATGCTGCTATAGACTTAGACTGCTGGGGGGTTCCCATGATGCACTGAGTGTTTCTTTCTGTTTTTGCTCTGTATGCACCACTCTGCATTTAATCATTAATGATTGATCTCTGCTCCCCTCCACAGCATGTCTTTTTCCTGGTTCTCTCCCTCAGCCCCAACCAGTCCCAGCAGAAGACTGCCCCTCCCTGAGCCTGGTTCTGCTGGAGTTTTCTTCCTGTTAAAAGGGAGTTTTTCCTTCCTACTGTCGCCAAGTGCTTGCTCACAGGGGGTCGTTTTGACCGTTGGGGTTTTTACGTAATTATTGTATGGCCTTGCCTTACAATATAAAGCGCCTTGGGGCAACTGTTTGTTGTGATGTGGCGCTATATAAATAAAATTGATTGATTGATTTATCTAGCAGAAATGCAAAATAGGTCATTTTGGGTTGATTTCAACCACAAAACCTTCGCAATAATCGTCACATCAAGAGTAATCTTTCAGTGAGCTGTTTTCTTTTGCGTTTAGTGTGAAAAACATCTTTTCAGGACTTTTGGTGAAAAAGGTGTCTTTCTGTGGAGGTTTCTTTTTTATGTGAGGGGGAAGTTGAGTTGCTCTGGTCTGGGGATCTGATAAGGATTCACAGCTATGTGTGGAATGTACTTTGGGGTAATCTTAAATCCTGAATATGGTGGGTTTTGTTGACAGATCCAAGCTTACATGGCTTAAACTGTCTCCTTTTTGGTACCTGGAGATATACCAGGCTTTGCTGTATGGGGTTTATCTTTTCTTTGAAAGAGTCCAAGGGCCCCATCTTAATGCAAACTTAGGATGTTGGCTGTTTGATCACAGCTTTCCGCTACACATGAGAAACTGGACTCCTCCAGTGTTGACCTGTAACGATGAATGGAGTTCTGTTTATCAAATTATTGTTCATGGAGTTTATCATACCGAGATTCTCAAACTTGCTCATGACCATAGTTTAGCGAGACATATGGGTGTAAAGAAAATGCTAGATAGAGCGAGGAGACACTTCTATTGGCCTGGGGTTAAGTCTGATGTTTCACACTATTGTAAAACCTGTCATGTGTGTCAGATTGTGGGTAAATCTAATCAGACTAGTCCCAAAGCCCCATTACATCCTATTCCAGTTATTGGAGAGCCTTTTGAACACATCTTGGTAGATTGTGTAGGACCTCTTCCTTGAAAAAATTTGGTAACCAGTATCTTCTAACAGTTTTGTGTATGGCTACTTGTTTCCCTGAGGCTATTCCCCTCAGAAGGATTATAGCCGTCACTGTTTCTAAGGCACTTGTTAAGTTTTTAACACTGTTTGGCCTTCCCAAGGTGGTGCAGACTGACCAAGGGTCCAATTTTATGTCCAAGATTTTCTCTCAGGTGCTTCATCAGTTGTCAATTAAACATTGCACATCCTCTGCATAGTACCCTGAGTCCCAGGGGGCCCTGGAGAAGTTTCACCAAACTTTGAAAAATATGTTGAGAGTCTACTGCAAGGAGTTTGAGAAAGAATGGGAGGATGGTGTTCCCTTGCTTCTCTTTGCAGTTCGGGAAGTAACTCAGGAGTCATTGGGTTTTAGCCCAGCTGAGCTCGTGTTTGGTCATAGTGCGTGGGCCATTAAAACTCTTGAAAGAGAGATGGCTAGAGGACTCCTCTGCTCAGTCTGGTCTCTTGCAGTTTGTGTGCAGTTTGAGATCCAAACTCCAGAGGGCATGTGAGCTTGCCAAGGCAGACTTGGAGAAGGCTCAAGGAAAGATGTAACAGATTTGACAAGAAAGCTAAATGCAGTGTGTTTTCCCCAGGGGATAAAGTATTGGTTCTACTGCCACTTTCTGGGTCTGCTTTGCATGCTTAGTATAGCAGGCCTTTTGAGATTGAGCGGAAAGTCAGTGATACTGATTATTTGGGCAAGACACCTGATAGGAACAGGAAAGTACGTTTGTCATATTAATCTTCTCAAGCCTTATTTTCAATTTTCAGTTTCAATTTATTTTCATTTATACAGCGCCAAATCACAACAGAGTTGCCTCAAAGCGCTTCACACAGGTAAGGTCTAACCTTACCAACCCCCTGAGCAACAGTGGTAAGGAAAAACTCACTCTGAGGAAGAAATCTCAAGCAGACCAGACTCAAAGGGGTGACCCTCTGCTTGGGTCATGCTACAAAACATAAATTACAGAACAATTCACAGAACAATTCACGGACAAATATACAAGAATATACAGGACAAGAGGATCGCCAACACGAACACAAATCCCATCTCTGGATGGAGCTGCACCTTAAACAGAGAGAAAAAACAGAATCAGGCATCAGAAAGACAAGAAATACTGTATAATTTGTCAGCATTAAACAACAAGAAAAACAGAGAAATACTAAGGTGATCACCAGCCACAAGCCCTAAACTTCACTAAAAGACCCAGAATTTAGGTAAAGCTGAGGCCGAGGCCCGCTCCAATTACTAATAAAATGAATTAAAAGAGTAAAGAGTAAAACAAAACTGTACCAGTATGCTAGCCATATGAAAGGGAAAATAAGTGCCTTAAGTCTGGACTTGAAAGTCTCCACAGAGACTGTTTTATTGACGCAGGGAGATCATTCCACAGAACAGGGGCACGATAAGAGAAAGCTCTGTGACCCGCAGACTTCTTATTCACCTTAGGGACACAAGAGAACGCAAAGCACGGGCCGGTACGTAAGGTAGGAGGGTGCCTGTCCATGAATAATTTTATAGGTTAGTAGCAGAACCTTAAAATCTGATCTCACTGGGACAGGAAGCCAGTGAAGGGATGCCAAAATGGGTGTAATGTGGTCGAACTTTCCACTTTGTGTCAAAAGTCTGGCTGCAGCATTTTGAACCAATTGGAGACCCCTAATGCTAGACTGCGGTAAACCAGAAAATAGAACATTGCAGTAGTCCAAACTAGAAGAGATAAATGCATGGATCAGGGTCTCAGCATCAGCTATAGACAGGATGGGACGAATCTTCGCTATATTTCATTACATCGAACGATCTACTGCCTCTACTGGTGGTTGGCTCTCACTGCGGTATTATATCACTTCCTGTTCCGGAGCACAGCGGTGTTTTGCTGTATCTGTTAGCTGTTTAATCTGCGCAGTTAGATTGATCTAGTTAACTAGATAACGATTTGTTTCACAGTGTAATCTTCACGTGCCTTAACTAAAGCACTCCCTCTGCTGAATCACCTCTAAATTATTTACACATTATTCACTTTGTGTGTTTTTAGGAATCCACTAGCTTAGCGCAACTACTAGCTCTTAGCCGGTTTAGCATGGTGGCTTCTCCTGTCTCTCCCACACTTTTCTGCTCTGGGTGTGAAATGTTTAGTTATTCCTCGGCCTCCTTTAGCAGTAATGGTACTTGTAATAAGTGTAGCTTATTCGTAGCTTTGGAGGCCAGGCTGGGCGAATTGGAGACTCGGCCCCGCACCTTGGAAAATCCTACAGCTAGCCAGGCCCCTGTAGTCGGTACGGACCAAGGTAGCATAGCCGCCGTTAGTTCCCCTCCAGCGGATCACGAGCAGCCGGGAAAGCAGGCCGACTGGGTGACTGTGAGGAGGAAGCGTAGTCCTAAACAGAAGCCCCGTGTACACCGCCAACCCGTTCACATTTCTGTTTTTCCCCACTCGGCGACACACCCGCCGTGGAACAAACTCTGGTTATTGGCGACTCTGTTTTGAGAAATGTGAAGTTAGCGACACCAGCAACCATAGTCAAATGTCTTCCGGGGACCAGAGCAGGCGACACTGAAGGAAATTTGAAACTGCTGGCTAAGGCTAAGCGTAAATTTGGTAAGATTGTAATTCACGTCGGCAGTAATGACACCCGGTTACGCCAATCGGAGGTCACTAAAATTAATATTGAATCGGTGTGTAACTTTGCAAAAACAATGTCGGACTCTGTAGTTTTCTCTGGGCCCCTCCCCAATTGGACCGGGAGTGACATGTTTAGCCGCATGTTCTCCTTGAATTGCTGGCTGTCTGAGTGGTGTCCAAAAAATGAGGTGGGCTTCATAGATAATTGGCAAAGCTTCTGGGGAAAACCTGGTCTTGTTAGGAGAGACGGCATCCATCCCACTTTGGATGGAGCAGCTCTCATTTCTAGAAATCTGGCCAATTTTCTTAAATCCTCCAAACCGTGACTATCCAGGGTTGGGACCAGGAAAGAGTTGTAGTCTTACACACCTCTCTGCAGCTTCTCTCCCCCTGCCATCCCCTCATTACCCCATCCCCGTAGAGACGGTGCCTGCTCCCAGACCACCAATAACCAGCAAAAATCTATTTAAGCATAACAATTCAAAAAGAAAAAATAATATAGCACCTTCAACTGCACCACAGACTAAAACAGTTAAATGTGGTCTATTAAACATAAGATCTCTCTCTTCTAAGTCCCTGTTAGTAAATGATATAATAATTGATCAACATATTGATTTATTCTGCCTTACAGAAACCTGGTTACAGCAGGATGAATATGTTAGTTTAAATGAGTCAACACCCCCGAGTCACACTAACTGCCAGAACGCTCGTAGCACGGGCCGAGGCGGAGGATTAGCAGCAATCTTCCACTCCAGCTTATTAATTAATCAAAAACCCAGACAGAGCTTTAATTCATTTGAAAGCTTGACTCTTAGTCTTGTCCATCCAAATTGGAAGTCCC
Organism: Thalassophryne amazonica; assembly: GCF_902500255.1. Taxonomy (NCBI): domain Eukaryota; kingdom Metazoa; phylum Chordata; class Actinopteri; order Batrachoidiformes; family Batrachoididae; genus Thalassophryne; species Thalassophryne amazonica. Next base: position 66,570,570 of record NC_047116.1, read on the forward strand.
AAAAACCAGTTTTATTTATCTATCGTCCACCTGGTCGTTACTGTGAGTTTCTCTGTGAATTTTCGGACCTTTTGTCTGACTTAGTGCTTAGCTCAGATAATTATAGTGGGCGATTTTAACATCCACAGAGATGCTGAGAATGACAGCCTCAACACTGCATTTAATCTATTGTTAGACTCGATTGGCTTTGCTCAAAATGTAAATGAGTCCACCAACCACTTTAATCATACCTTAGATCTTGTTCTGACTTATGGTATGGAAATTGAAGACTTAACAGTATTCCCTGAAAACCCCCTTCTGTCTGATCATTTCTTAACATTTACTCTGATGGACTACCCAGCAGTGGGGAATAAGTTTCATTACAGTAGAAGTCTTTCAGAAAGCGCTGTAACTAGGTTTAAGGATATGATTCCTTCTTTATGTTCTCCAATGCCATATACCAACACAGTGCAGAGTAGCTACCTAAACTCTGTGAGTGAGATAGATTATCTCGTCAATAGTTTTATATCCTCATTGAGGACAACTTTGGATGCTGTAGCTCCTCTGACAGAGAGCTTTAAATCAGAAGTGCCTGACTCCGTGGTATAACTCACAAACTCGCAGCTTAAAGCAGATAACCCGTAAGTTGGAGAGGAAATGGCGTCTCACTAATTTAGATCTTCACTTAGCCTGGAAAAAGTCTGTTGCTCTATAAAAAAGCCCTCCGTAAATCTAGGACATCTTATTACTCATCACTAATTGAAGAAAATAAGAACCCCAGGTTTCTTTTCAGCACTGTAGCCAGGCTAACAAAGAATCAGAGCTCTACTGAGCCGAGTATTCCTTTAACTTTAACTAGTAATGACTTCATGACTTTCTTTGCTAATAAAATTTTAACTATTAGAGAAAAAATTACTCAGAACCATCCCAAAGACATATCGTTCTCTTTGGCTGCTTTCAGTTATGCCGGTATTTGGTTAGACTCTTTCTCTCCGATTGTTCTGTCTGAGTTATTTTCATTAGTTACTTCCTCCAAACCATCAACATGTCTTTTAGACCCCATTCCTACCAGGCTGCTCAAGGAAGCCCTACCATTAATTAATGCTTCGATCTTAAATATGATTAATCTGTCTTTATTAGTTGGCTATGTACCACAGGCTTTTAAGGTGGCAGTAATTAAACCATTACTTAAAAAGCCATCACTTGACCCAGCTATCTTAGCTAATTATAGGCCAATCTACAACCTTCCTTTTCTCTCAAAAATTCTTGAAAGGGTAGTTGTAAAACAGTTAACTGATCATCTGCAGAGGAATGGTCTATTTGAAGAGTTTCAGTCAGGGTTTAAAATTCATCATAGTACAGAAACGGCATTAGTGAAGGTTACAAATGATCAGACAGTGGACTCATCTCTGTGCTTGTTCTGTTAGACCTCAGTGCTGCTTTTGATACTGTTGACCATAAAATTTTATTACAGAGATTAAAGCATGCCATAGGTATTAAAGGCACTGTGCTGCGGTGGTTTGAATCATATTTATCTAATAGATTACAGTTTGTTCATGTAAATGGGGAATCTTCTTCACAGACTAAGGTTAATTATGGAGTTCCACAAGGTTCTGTGCTAGGACCAATTTTATTCACTTTATACATGCTTCCCTTAGGCAGTATTATTAGACAGCATTGCTTAAATTTTCATTGTTACGCAGATGATACCCAGCTTTATCTATCCATGAAGCCAGAGGGGACACACCAATTAGCTTAACTGCAGGATTGTCTTACAGACATAAAGACATGGATGACCTCTAATTTCCTGCTTTTAAACTCAGATAAAACTGAAGTTATTGTACTTGGCCCCACAAATCTTAGAAACATGGTGTCTAACCAGATCCTTACTCTGGATGGCATTACCCTGACCTCTAGTAATACTGTGAGAAATCTTGGAGTCATTTTTGATCAGGATGTGTCATTCAAAGCGCATATTAAACAAATATGTAGGACTGCTTTTTTACATTTGCGCAATATCTCTAAAATTAGAAAGGTCTTGTCTCAGAGTGATGCTGAAAAACTAATTCATGCATTTATTTCCTCTAGGCTGGACTATTGTAATTCATTATCAGGTTGTCCTAAAAGTTCCCTGAAAAGCCTTCAGTTAATTCAAAATGCTGCAGCTAGAGTACTGACAGGGACTAGGAGAGAGCATATCTCACCCATATTGGCCTCTCTTCATTGGCTTCCTGTTAATTCTAGAATAGAATTTAAAATTCTTCTTCTTACTTATAAGGTTTTGAATAATCAGGTCCCATCTTATCTTGGGGACCTCATAGTACCATATCACCCCAATAGAGCGCTTCACTCTCAGACTGCAGGCTTACTTGTAGTTCCTAGGGTTTGTAAGAGTAGAATGGGAGGCAGAGCCTTCAGCGTTCAGGCTCCTCTCCTCTGGAACCAACAGTTGCCCCAAGGCGCTTTATATTGTAAGGCAAGGCCATACAATAATTATGTAAAACCCCAACGGTCAAAACGACCCCCTGTGAGCAAGCACTTGGCTACAGTGGGAAGGAAAAACTGCCTTTTATTAGGAAGAAACCTCCAGCAGAACCAGGCTCAGGGAGGGGCAGTCTTCTGCTGGGACTGGTTGGGGCTGAGGGAGAGAACCAGGAAAAAGACATGCTGTGGAGGGGAGCAGAGATCGATCACTAATGATTAAATGCAGAGTGGTGCATACAGAGCAAAAAGAGAAAGAAACAGTGCATCATGGGAACCCCCCAGCAGTCTACGTCTATAGCAGCATAACTAAGGGATGGTTCAGGGTCACCTGATCCAGCCCTAACTATAAGCTTTAGCAAAAAGGAAAGTTTTAAGCCTAATCTTAAAAGTAGAGAGGGTGTCTGTCTCCCTGATCTGAATTGGGAGCTGGTTCCACAGGAGAGGAGCCTGAAAGCTGAAGGCTCTGCCTCCCATTCTACTCTTACAAACCCTAGGAACTACAAGTAATCCTGCAGTCTGAGAGCGAGGCGCTCTATTGGGGTGATATGGTACTACGAGGTCCCTAAGATAAGATGGGACCTGATTATTCAAAACCTTATAAGTAAGAAGAAGAATTTTAAATTCTATTCTAGAATTAACAGGAAGCCAATGAAGAGAGGCCAATATGGGTGAGATATGCTCTCTCCTAGTCCCCGTCAGTACTCTAGCTGCAGCATTTTGAATTAACTGAAGGCTTTTTAGGGAACTTTTAGGACAACCTGATAATAATGAATTACAATAGTCCAGCCTAGAGGAAATAAATGCATGAATTAGTTTTTCAGCATCACTCTGAGACAAGACCTTTCTGATTTTAGAGATATTGCGTAAATGCAAAAAAGCAGTCCTACATATTTGTTTAATATATGCTTTGAATGACATATCCTGATCAAAAATGACTCCAAGATTTCTCACAGTATTACTAGAGGTCAGGGTAATGCCATCCAGAGTAAGGATCTGGTTAGACACCATGTTTCTAAGATTTGTGGGGCCAAGTACAATAACTTCAGTTTTATGAGTTTAAAAGCAGGAAATTAGAGGTCATCCATGTCTTTGTCTGTAAGACAATCCTGCAGTTTAGCTAATTGGTGTGTGTCCTCTGGCTTCATGGATAGATAAAGCTGGGTATCATCTGCGTAACAATGAAAATTTAAGCAATACCGTCTAATAATACTGCCTAAGGGAAGCATGTATAAAGTGAATAAAATTGGTCCTAGCACAGAACCTTGTGGAACTCCATAATTAACTTTAGTCTGTGAAGAAGATTCCCCATTTACATGAACAAATTGTAATCTATTAGACAAATATGATTCAAACCACCGCAGCACAGTGCCTTTAATACCTATGGCATGCTCTAATCTCTGTAATAAAATTTTATGGTCAACAGTATCAAAAGCAGCACTGAGGTCTAACAGAACAAGAACAGAGATGAGTCCACTGTCCGAGGCCATAAGAAGATCATTTGTAACCTTCACTAATGCTGTTTCTGTACTATGATGAATTCTAAAACCTGACTGAAACTCTTCAAATAGACCATTCCTCTGCAGATGATCAGTTAGCTGTTTTACAACTACCCTTTCAAGTCCTCTCTATGTCCTCTCTATGTCCATTTTTGTGACCTCTGAGTGCTTCATTCTGATATCATTGGTGCCAACGTGAATAACTACGTGACTACATCTCATGTCATGTTCCTTCGTCTGTCTTCCCTTCTGCAGCGTCAGCACCCTAAGATGAGATGCAATGTCGGGAGCTCTGGCCCCAGGAATACATTTAATGTCAGCCGGCGTCTGTAACCTGACTTTGTGGGTGATAGAATCCCCTATCACTAAAGTCCGGTGTTTCGGCCTGGAGACAGGAGTGGAAGTCACTCATGGGCTCAGAGAATTCACATCTGGCAAATCCAAGGGGGAGAACCGATTCACAGTTCGCACTGGTGAGTGTGATTGGGGTGCCACAACCGGGCACCAAGCCCTACGGGGCTTCCTCCGCCTAGCCACAGTCCAAAAGCCGTCCTCCACAGCCGGCGTTTCTAAGCTGATGCTAATGGGCTTGCTAGCCAGCCCAACACTAACCTCATCTGGAGTGCGCATAACATCTAACTCCACTGCACTAAGAAGCTGCTCTAACTTGCGGACACGGCTCTCTAAGAGAGCCACCCTATCTTCCAACATCACGCAGGATTTACGGAGGGTGTAAAGTATAATAAGTAGTGTACTTTGTGCACTAAGAAATTCAAAAATGTAGCCAAGCAAACACGAGCTAACCAATAATGGATAAGCTAACCACTCCTAAGGCTCACACAGATGCAGATAAATGAATTAAAATACACAGCAGTTACACTGAAAAACTAACAGAAGTAATAAACAGGTAAAAAAGAAGCAGCTATAAAATACACTGAACAGTTAATTAACTAACAGGAGTGTAAAAAATGAAATGAAAAAATGATAAGGGTCAGAAATAGCTAACACAAGCTATCCGCTAGCGAAAATGCTCACCGCTCCTAAGATTTTACGCAGGAGTAAAAATTACTTAAAATTCACAGCAGTTCAACTGAAAAACGAACAGAAGTATTAAACGGGTAGAAAAGAAACAGCTACAAAAAGTAACAACGGAGAGGGGAGGTGTTGACCTAGCTAGCGAAAGCTAACCGCTAGCGAATGCTAACTGCTAGCGTTTCACAACAGGACTGTTGTTAAATAACGTTCAGAGTACAAACAATTAATAACCAGAAGAATGCTAAGCAGAAATAAAAGAAGCGTATACAACCGTGTAAAGTTCAGAGTGGTGTCACAGCAACAAACAATCCTATTTTAACAGGAACGATGTCCTGTCCAGTCAGAAATCTGTTGCTGTACTGACTACCACAGTGTCAGAACCGGAGGATACAGTTGGTGTGGTTGGGAAAACATATGTTCCTGAAAGAAGATTGTCAAACTCTGAGTTTCTTGTCAAGCCTGGATGCTCATCTTGCTGCATCTATGCTGCAGCATGGTATTGCCCAGCCCAGTTCCAGTCCATGGAGCTCTCCATGTCTGCTGGTTGAAAAGTCCTATAAGTCACCTTGGTTTTGTCCTGATTTCAGAAAAGTGAATGCTGTCACCAAGACTGATTGCTTCCCGTTACTTCGCCTTGACGACTGTATTGATGGGGTAGGATCTGCCATTTTTGTCTCTAAACTAGATCTTTCAAAAGGCTTTTGGCAGGTTCTGTTGACTGCCAGGGCATGTGAGATCTCGGTCTTTGTTACCCCAGATGATTTTTGTCAATACACTGTCATGGCTTTTGGTATGAGGAATGCACCAGCCACTTTTCAGCGTCTTGTCAATATAATTCTGAAAGGTGAGGCCTACTTGGATGACTTGATCATCTGTAGTTCCTCTTGGTCTGACCATTTGTCAAGACTTGATGTTTTTGTACGACTAGTAACTGCCAATCTAACACTAAATCTTGCAAAGTGAGTTTGGGCAGGCTACTGTGACCCATTTTGGTAGAATTGAGGGCTGTGGAACGGTGTGTCCTGTTGGCGCTAAAATTGAAGCCATTGTAAACTACACTGTTCCCACTACTAGACGTGATCTTAAGCGATTTTTAGGCATGGCAGGGTATTATAGGAGTTTTTGCAAAAATTTTGCTATGGTTGCTTCTCCACTCACTAACCTGCTTAGGTCCTAAAGTTGCTTTTATTTGGTCCCAAGATTGTCAGGTAGCATTTGACAGTCTGAAGGCTTTGTTGGCCACTGCTCCAGTCTTGGCTGCTCCTGACTTTAGTCAGCCCTTTAAACTAGCAGTGGATGCTAGTGAGTTTGATGCTGGAGCTGTCCTCCTACAGGATAGAGCTACAGTAGAACATCCTGCTATTTTTCAAGAAAATTTAATGTCCATCAGTGCAGATACTCCACTATAGAAAAGGAGGCCTTAGCTCTAATCCTTGCCCTCGAGCATTTTGAAGTATGTCTCTTCCAGTTGGGCTGTCATGGTTTATACTGACCATAATCCGCTGGTGGCTCTGGGACGTATGAAGAACATGAACCTGCACCTCATGAGATGGAGCCTGTTTTTGCAGGGCTTCTCACTGTACATCTGCTACATCAGAGGACGTGATAACATCTTGGCTGATGCTTTATCCAGGTCATACGTTTGTTTGCATGATGTTGCATGTTGATAAAAATCAATGTGGTTATGGGAGGGGGTGTTATGTGGGAGAGTAATTGTTTGCTCCAATTTCCAGGTTTTCCAGCCTGCAGAGTCCTGGAGCATATAAAAGCCCGCCTTGAACCCAGCCTTGGTTGCTCACACTCCACCTGCCAGCAAGACAGCAGCAGCTCCAATCTTTTTCTTCTTTTTACCTTCATGTTTGTTATTAATTCCCCTAGATTTTTGTAATAATAAATTTGTTTAACCTTTTAATTAGTTTTGTCTTCTGTTATGTTGCACTCCAAGAGCCAGGGTGTAACACTAAACATATATATTTATTTTCAGTGTCTGTTTTTCTGGTTAAAGTACAGATATGAATACTTTACTAAACTTAAAAATGTACACATTAATCTCCATGCAATTTCATCTGTTTAAGAATAACAGGTAAGATATGATTATATTTTACAGATGAAGAGTGGTTTGTAGAGAATCATTTGCATTATCATTTTTATTTGAAACTAAAGGGGTCTAATATATGAAAACTTTCTCTTGTTTTTCTTTTCAAACATCTGGTGCGCAAAGGTCAATCATATCCACATTATATGCAGTGAGCAAAATATGATTTTTTTTTTTTTTTTTTTTAATTTTCCACTCCTATTTGTCCACGCTGTTATGAGTTCTCCCTTAAAGTTTTGAGTAGTGGTGTCAGAGGATGGCACACAGACGCTCGCTGGGAAACTGTTGCTGGCTGCCTGGGAACCCCATCTGTGAAAAAGAATGTTCCCATGAGGAATCAGTTGTGCACACACAGACTTTTAAAGCCCCGATAATGAGACCGCAGTATCATTTGAACCCTTTGTGATATCACTGGATTTGACCACTTACAGGAACCTCCATTTAATATATACACAACATAACTTCACACAGTACACATAAATGGTGTACGGTTTACTTTTCCACTGCAATCAAAAAGTATTATTTATTTTCAGTTCCCAGTAGAGAAGAAAAGAAAGCGAGTGGGAGACGTGTCGGTAAGTGTTAGCCTACACAACTAAAGCCTGGTTCACAATGCAAGATAATTAGGCCGATATCAGACCCGATCTTCCCCACCCAGCAATCTTAAGGACTCCCGGACAATCGTGATGATACTAAAGATAATCTTACCAGATATTCCTGCCATGTGTGGTGTGTTAAGAGTGCTTTGATCTGCTCAGAAGGATGCCAGGAGTGCTCTGATCACAAATCGGGGATATTCAACATGTTGGATTGTCTTGGCCCGATATCGCAGTGTGTGTGGTGTATTGCAGCAGATAACTGAAACAGTCCTTAACTTGGTGATACAAGCACCAGATTTGACATGAATGTTCTTCATAAATCAGTGTTTGAGAAAAAAGTGTGGGCCACTTGAAAATCCAATATGGTGGCCAGGTAGGGGTAAATGAAGACTTGCACAGGGGTCAGAATCTAAAAATACTCCAATCGTTTTGAAAGCTATACCACATTGTGTCTGGTCACAAAGATTGCAAAAAGGTATACTTTGGATGATCTATGACTGAATGTTATGGGGTAAAAACAGCAAGAATGGTGACAAAGGTCAGTTTTAGTTTGTATAGGAATCAAAAGTAAAGTTGCCCCAGTTTTGGTAAAACGTAGTACAAATTATTGAACTAATACAATTAATAAATTGAATAGTTTTGACTGTGTTGAATGCTTGGTTTGCAAAGCAAATGTCAAACAATGTAGACGTCCACTGGATTCTATGTGACGTGATTCTATCTGTAACAAAAATTGGTGCAACTTTATCTTTTGACGCCTGTACAAACTGAAACTGACCTTTGTCAGCATTCTTGCTGTTTTTACCCCATAACTCTAACATTCAGTCATAGGTGGTCCAAACTATACCTTTTTGGAATATTTATGATCAAATAATGTTATACTTTTCAATATGATTGGAGCATTTTTAGATTTTGACCCCTGTGTAATTCTTCATTGGTCCCTACCTGGCTGCCATATTGGATTTTCAAGTGGCCCACACTTTTTTCTCAAACACTGATTTATGAAGAACTTCTTCTTTGTCTTTCGGTTATTCCCGTTAGGGGTCGCCACAGCAGATCAATCGTTTCCATCTCACCCTGTCCTCTGTATCTTCCTCTGTCACAGCAACCACCTGCATGTCCTCTCTCAGCACATCCATAAACCTCCTCTTTGGCCTCCCTCTTCTCCTCCTGCCTCGTGGCTCCATCCTCAGCATCCTTCTCCCTGTATACCCTGGGTCCCTCCTCTGCACATGTCCAAACCATCTCAATCTTGCCTCTCTGACTTTGTCTCCAAACTGTCCCACCTGAGCTGTCCCTCTGATATGTTCATTCCTAATCTTGTCCATTCTCGTCACTCCCAAAGAGAATCTCAACATCTTCAGCTCTGCCACCTCCAGCTCTGCCGTACAACATAGCTGGTCTCACTACTGTCTTGTAAACTTTCCCCTTCACTCTTGCTGATATTCTTCGGTCACAAATCACTCCTGCTACCTTTCTCCACCCACTCAACCCTACCTGAACTCTCTTCTTCACCTCTCTACCACACTCTCCATTACTTTGAACAGTTGACCCCAAATATTTAAACTCATCTACTTTCACCACTTCTACTCCTTGTAACTGCACTATTCCACTGGGCTCCCTCCCATTCACACAGATGTACTCAGTCTTGCTTCTACTGACATTCATTCCCCTTCTCTTCAAAGCATATCTCCACCTCTCCAGACTAGACTAATTTGATCAAAACCCATTGAAAATGCCATGGTTGGTACCCCGAAAGTAGAGAAATTACATCATATGGCTCATATTTTACCCCTTTAGCACCCACCCCCAAACAAGACTACGTTCTCCTATTAAAAGTTTTTCCTCTTTCCTTTTTTTTTTTTCTCCTTTCGCTTTATCTGTGGACATGAGAAGGGGCCGCATTGACTTTTTTTTTCCCTGATCACATTGTAAACACACTTCGCTTTAAATGCACAAATATTCTAAGATAATCCACGCGGACCCTCCTTGTTTTAAAAACTTTTTATTATTCATGTGGAGTTGTAAGACGATAGCATCAGCAGCTACAAGGATTAGCTCTTATAACCATTCTGTGCATGCCTGTTGGCTTTTCTCTGGTTTCTGTGAGAGCATGACAGCGTCGCAGTGAACAAAGAATTTACTTAATCATTTCATGTGTGTCTCAAATGAGGTTCTGATGCGACTGATGAGTGAACTTCAGTTGGCGCTGTCAGGCTGCTTCAACCACTCGCTAAAGGGGAGGTGATGGTCAAGTGCTTAAGCGTTGGACTTGAGACCAGAGGATCCTCGATTCAAATCCCAGCCTGACCGGAAAATCACTAAAAGCCCTTGGGCAAGGTCCTTAATCCCCTAATTGCTCCCAGTGTGTAGTGAGTACATTGTTTGGCAGCACCCTCACATCGGGGTGAGTGGGAGGCATTATTGTAAAGTGCTTTGAGTGTCTGATGCAGATAGAAAAGCGCTATATAAATGCAATCCATTTACCATTTATTCGCTGCTTCAAAATGCCATCACCTACACGACGTCTTATTCACAAAACAAACAAATTACACAGGTTCACTGGACTTCCAGCAGAAACACCGTCTTACCTTTAATGCTGGTGACTACAGCATTAAAGCACACACCATCCGCAGATCTCAGCTCTGGCAGGTCGCCAGCCAGTTTGAACCTCAAAAACCTCTCTATTCCCTGTAACTCTTCAACTCTTATTTGACTCTTATTTCAGGGGGTGCACGTCTGCATGCACCATGGACCCCCCGGCCAGTTATTCACTTATTCCTTTATCTCTTATTCTCTTATCTCTCAATACCTCTGTTATTCCAAACTTTTCTTTATTCATGGGGGTGCCTTGGTAACATCTCATGCACATTTTATTGTGGGCAGTCTAAGGCACACCTGTGCACTAATCATGGTGTCTAATCAGCATCTTGATATGGCACACCTGTGAGGTGGGATGGATTATCTCAGCAAAGGAGAAGTGCTCACTATCACAGATTTAGACTGGTTTATGAACAATATTTGAGGGAAATGGTGATATTGTGTATGTGGAAAAAGTTTTAGATCTTTGAGTTCATCTCATACAAAATGGGAGCAAAACCAAAAGTGTTGCATTTATATTTTTGTTGAGTGTATTTTAAACTCAATACAATGATTAATATCAAAGGAGGATATGTCAGCAGCCAAAGCCTAAACTCACCTGTTTGAGAAGAACTTTGCTTGTGCGCTGCAATCTCTGCTCTTGCTTTGGATTACAGCATGTACAGTAGCATTCAGAATAATAGTAGTGCTATGTCACTAAAAAGATTAATCCAGGTTTTGAGTATATTTCTTATTGTTACATGGGAAACAAGGTAACAGTAGATTCTCACAAATCCAACAAGACCAAGCATTCATGATGTGGGAGTATGGCCTTTTATTTATTTAATTCATCGTAGAGAAGCTTGAATCTTCGACTGGACTGAGTTAACGTGAGGACGTTTCGCTTCAAATCGCAGAAACTTCCTCAGCTAAAATTCTTGCTCTGGAAGTCTGACTTCTGTCTGACTCTTGGAGAGAAGAATAAAACAGAAGCCAACAAAAGCTGGAGTTTAAACCTAACCAGACCCCTCCTACTGAGAGGCAGACTGCTATAGGCTAGTGACTAAACAATAGCTCTAATTAGCAACTATTGTGCTCTAGTTAGCACACCTAATGGCAGGACAGCTGTCCCTCTAATGATGGAATGGATGCCTTTCTGATGGCTCCCTTGATGACGTGAATGACTCATTATCATGAACAAAATACTGAAACTCCTTTGACCTGAGTACCCCATTGTAAACAGGGGATAAAGTGTGTCTCAGACCCCCTTCCCGGTTAAGGCTGGGTTTCAAATGTTTCACAAAGAATGCCTCCTTGACCCCTCTCTCAAACCATTTCTTCTCTCTGGCTAATATTTTAACTTCCTTGTCTTCAAACGTGTGGTTAGTGTCTTTAAGGTGGAGGTGAACCGCAGACTGAGGTCCACTGGCGCCCTCTCTGCGGTGCTGGTATAGCCTTTTGTGTAAAGGTTGCTTCGTTTCACCTATGTAGTGTTCGTTACAGTTTTCCTGACATCTGATAGAATACACTACATTGCTCTGTTTGTAACTAGGGATCATGTCCTTAGGGTGAACTAATTTCTGTCTCAAGGTGTTAACCGGTTTAAAGTAAAATGTGATTTTGTGCTGTCTGAAGATCCTCTATAGTTTTTCCCCTACTCCTGCTGAATAAGGGAGAGACACTCCTCTTCTTCTTGTCTCCGTCTCCTGTCTATCTGGTCTATTTGTTCTCTGGGACTTCTGCACTTTGTCCAGGGACCATCGTGGGTACCCACATACTGTGAGGGCTTTCTGGACACGTTGTTCTTTAGCCCTTCCCTCTGCAGTTGTGGGCACCTGTAGGGCTCTGTGTTGAAGCGTCCTGATCACCCCAAGCTTGTGTTCAAGGGGGTGGTTTGAGCCGAAGAGCAGATATTGGTCAGTGTGAGTTGGTTTTCTGTAAACCCCTGTCTGAAGCTGCCTGTTCTCTCCAATCGTAACATCACAGTCCAGGAAGGCTAAATGGTTGTTTCTGGCATCCTCACGTGTGAACTTGATATTGGTGTCCAAGTTGATGTGTTCTGTAAAGTCCTCAACTTGCTGTTGCTTGATTTTGCCCCATGTGTCATCAACATATCTGAACCAGTGACTGGGAGAGATGCCCGTGAAAGACATCAAAGCTGTCTTCTCCACTTGCTCCATGTACAGACTGGCCACAATGGGGGATACCGGAGACCCCATCGCACAACCATGAATCTGCCTGTAGTAATTCCCCCTAAACAGGAAATACGTGTTGTTGAGACAGATCTCCAAGAGTTGGCAGATGTGGTCTGGTGTGAGTTTGGTCCTTTCAAGTAGAGACACATCCTCCAGCAGTATCTGCCTCACAGCTGAGACGGCCTCAGCAGTGGGGATGCAGGTGAACAACGATGTCACATCAAATGACACCATAGTTTCATCTGCCTCCAGCTGTAGGTCCTTGATCTTGTTCACAAAATCTTGTGTTCTCCACATGGTGGTCTGAGTTACCCACTAGAGGAACCAAAATCCACTTCAGATACTTGGCCAAATTGTACGTGATGGAATCTGTGCTACATACAATAGGCCTGAGTGGCACGTCCTGTTTGTGGATTTTGGGCAGTCCATAGATGCATGGAGTGGCGTCCCCAGGGTACAGTCTGTAGTATGTCTGCCTGTTGATGAGTCCCTCTTTCTCCAGGTTTTGGAGGTAGCTAATGATTTTCTTCTTATAGCCGCTCATGGGGTCTCTCTTCAGACGTTCGTATGTGTTGGAGTCACTGAGCAAGTTGTTGATCTTGGCCTCGTAGTCCGATGTGTTCAGGACCACCGTCATCTGCCTTTATCCGCTGGCAGGATAAGGATGCTTTGGTCCTTTTGCAGTGCTGACAAAGCTTTCCGTTCTTCTCCTGTGATGTTGGATGGAGGAGGCTTAGCACTGTTCAGCACTGCTGTGACTCTTAGTCGGAGGTCCCCAGCTTCTGACTGACAAACTGTTATGTTTAATGGCTGACTCTACTGCAGTGATGTAATCTACTGTCGGAATATGTTTAGAGGTCACTGAGAAATTTAGTCCTTTAGCGAGCACATCCTTTTCTGTCTGTGTAAGAACCCTGTTGGAGAGATTCTTTACCCAATTTTCCCTGTTGTCACTAATTTGTCTGGGTGTATCTTTAAAAATACTCACACTGAAAGTACGCCTTTTCTGCACTAAAAGGTTGTGAAACTTCCTGATTTGCCGCTCCTTTTAACTATGAACTTTGTGATCTTATTATGGGCCTCTTCCCCCACTAAGGTTTCTAACATTTTGTGCAGACTATCCAGATTTTTTTGGAGGTCTAATATTTTAAAATGAAGTAGAAGGCTTCATTTTAAAATATTCTAAGACCCAAAATCCTCCTAAGGTAACTGTGCTGGATCTTTTCTGCTGTGTGACCTGCTTCTAGTGCCTTTTGCTTCATGCATTTGGGAATAACATTACTCATAAAATTACTCATAACCATCCCAAAGACGTATCGTTATCTTTGGCTGCTTTCAGTGATGCCGGTATTTGGTTAGACTCTTTCTCTCCGATTGTTCTGAGTTATTTTCATTAGTTACTTCATCCAAACCATCAACATGTTTATTAGACCCCATTCCTACCAGGCTGCTCAAGGAAGCCCTACCATTATTTAATGCTTCGATCTTAAATATGATCAATCTATCTTTGTTAGTTGGCTATGTACCACAGGCTTTTAAGGTGGCAGTAATTAAACCATTACTTAAAAAGCCATCACTTGACCCAGCTATCTTAGCTAATTATAGGCCAATCTCCAACCTTCCTTTTCTCTCAAAAATTCTTAAAAGGGTAGTTGTAAAACAGCTAACTGATCATCTGCAGAGGAATGGTCTATTTGAAGAGTTTCAGTCAGGTTTTAGAATTCATCATAGTACAGAAACAGCATTAGTGAAGGTTACAAATGATCTTCTTATGGCCTCGGACAGTGGACTCATCTCTGTGCTTGTTCTGTTAGACCTCAGTGCTGCTTTTGATACTGTTGACCATAAAATTTTATTACAGAGATTAGAGCATGCCATAGGTATTAAAGGCACTGCGCTGCGGTGGTTTGAATCATATTTGTCTAATAGATTACAATTTGTTCATGTAAATGGGGAATCTTCTTCACAGACTAAAGTTAATTATGGAGTTCCACAAGGTTCTGTGCTAGGACCAATTTTATTCACTTTATACATGCTTCCCTTAGGCAGTATTATTAGACGGTATTGCTTAAATTTTCATTGTTACGCAGATGATACCCAGCTTTATCTATCCATGAAGCCAGAGGACACACACCAATTAGCTAAACTGCAGGATTGTCTTACAGACATAAAGACATGGATGACCTCTAATTTCCTGCTTTTAAACTCAGATAAAACTGAAGTTATTGTACTTGGCCCCACAAATCTTACAAACATGGTGTCTAACCAGATCCTTACTCTGGATGGCATTACCCTGACCTCTAGTAATACTGTGAGAAATCTTGGAGTCATTTTTGATCAGGATATGTCATTCAAAGCGCATATTAAACAAATATGTAGGACTGCTTTTTTGCATTTACGCAATATCTCTAAAATCAGAAAGGTCTTGTCTCAGAGTGATGCTGAAAAACTAATTCATGCATTTATTTCCTCTAGGCTGGACTATTGTAATTCATTATCAGGTTGTCCTAAAAGTTCCCTAAAAAGCCTTCAGTTAATTCAAAATGCTGCAGCTAGAGTACTGACAGGGACTAGAAGGAGAGAGCATATCTCACCCATATTGGCCTCTCTTCATTGGCTTCCTGTTAATTCTAGAATAGAATTTAAAATTCTTCTTCTTACTTATAAGGTTTTGAATAATCAGGTCCCATCTTATCTTAGGGACCTCGTAGTACCATATCACCCCAATAGAGCGCTTCGCTCTCAGACTGCAGGCTTACTTGTAGTTCCTAGGGTTTGTAAGAGTAGAATGGGAGGCAGAGCCTTCAGCTTTCAGGCTCCTCTCCTGTGGAACCAGCTCCCAATTCAGATCAGGGAGACAGACACCCTCTCTACTTTTAAGATTAGGCTTAAAACTTTCCTTTTTGCTAAAGCTTATAGTTAGGGCTGGATCAGGTGACCCTGAACCATCCCTTAGTTATGCTGCTATAGACGTAGACTGCTGGGGGGTTCCCATGATGCACTGTTTCTTTCTCTTTTTGCTCTGTATGCACCACTCTGCATTTAATCATTAGTGATCGATCTCTGCTCCCCTCCACAGCATGTCTTTTTCCTGGTTCTCTTCCTCAGCCCCAACCAGTCCCAGCAGAAGACTGCCCCTCCCTGAGCCTGGTTCTGCTGGAGGTTTCTTCCTGTTAAAAGGGAGTTTTTCCTTCCCACTGTAGCCAAGTGCTTGCTCACAGGGGGTCGTTTTGACCGTTGGGGTTTTACATAATTATTGTATGGCCTTGCCTTACAATATAAAGCGCCTTGGGGCAACTGTTTGTTGTGATTTGGCGCTATATAAAAAAAATTGATTGATTGATTGATAACATTGTTTTGTTTGCATCTCAGGTTAAATCTTAAGTTGTTTCTAAAGTTAGCTATCTTTTTAGCAGTCTTTTCCATCTTACGTACCAGTGCCAGGGCCTCATGCCCACAGTTGGTCGCAATGTTTCTGTGTAGGCTCTCAGTTGTCCAGGTGGTTTCCATAGTAGAGAAGCTTGAATCTTCGACTGGACTGGGTTGCTTGATTTATTTAATTCATCATTAGTATTGCATGTTGATGGTTGTTTAATTTGCTGTGCTTTATACTTTTTTGTATGTATTTTATTTTTGCTGTGTTTTGGGAGTGTTGAGTTGTGTTTAGGCCACGCCCACTCTTCCAACGGACTGTGGAGGCACAAGTGAGTACACCTGCTGCTAATCAGGAAATTAGTGGCAAGAGTGTAAAAGACAATGAGCAGGAGACGAGGGGAAGGAAGAGGATGGAAAGGAAAAGCAGAGGAAGGACAGCGAGCGCGGAGGGGACGTGTGTGCATGTGGCTGCAGACACCCACGGGCAGCTTTGAGCGAAGGTTAAACCTGGGGCGAGCGCGTGGAGCCAGAGGCCGGGGCAGAGAATGAGTCTGAGCGAGAGGAGTTGCTGAGCTCGGCGAGTGGGAGATGAGACGGCGCGCGTGAGGAGTGCAGCTGAGAGGACGGGTCCAGAGAGATCAGACACAAGGCTGGTTGTGTGTGTACTGGGCGGCTGATTGAGAGCCGCCCAGACCCAGTAAGTGCCGTTGACTGGGGGAGGGCTGTTTTATTGAAGATTACCTCGATACCCCCCCCACTGGCAGCTCTGTTTCCTCGACAGGCCCATGGAAGTGGTAGAGGCGCAGCAGAAGGATGTCATGGAGCCACGCTGCCCACGGGGCCAGATGGACATGCGGAATTTTGCCCAGGTGTATTTTTAGATATTTATTGGTTTTATTTTAGCCTTCGCTATTTCTATTAGACATTTTAAAAGTATTCAATCTGATGGACTGCAAACACTGGTTTTTGCATTTTATTTTTCCTTATTGTAATTAAATATATTTAAACTTTTTAATCTCTTGGTTTTAATTCACTGCTCACCCCTGTTTTTGGAACCTGTGTTTTAAATTGGGTTCTAGCCTCTTGCTAGGTGGCGTTGTCTGCAACATTTTTTTGTTATTAATTTAAGTTTTAGAACACACTTTAATCCCCACTCGGCTACAATGATATGCACACTCTTAAGGCTATGAAATGGGGCTACTATTAAAAAAATTGTAGAAAAGGGGGTGTTCACAGTAATAGTAGCATCTGCTGTTGACGCTACAAACTCAAACCTATTATGTTCAAACTGCTTTTTTAGCAATCCTGTGAATCACTAAACTAGTATTTAGTTGTATAACCATATATACATATCCAAACTGATCCATGATACCTGGTATGCGATATATAGGCCCAACACCATAGTAGGAGAAACATGCCCATATCATGATGCTTGCACCACCATGCTTCACTGTCTTCACTGTGAACTGTGGCTTGAATTCAGAGTTTGGGGGTCGTCTCACAAACTGCGGCCCTCGGACCCAAAAAGAACAATTTTACTCTCATCAGTCCACAAAATATTCCTCCATTTCTCTTTAGGCCAGTTGATGTGTTCTTTGGCAAATTGTAACCTCTTCTGCACGTCTTTTATTTAACAGAGGGACTTTGCGGGGGATTCTTGCAAATAAATTAGCTTCACACAGGTGTCTTCTAACTGTCACAGCACTTACAGGTAACTCCAGACTGTCTTTGATCATCCTGGAGCTGATCAATGGGTGAGCCTTTGCCATTCTGGTTATTCTTCTATCCATTTTGATGGTTGTTTTCCATTTTCTTCCACGCGTCTCTGGTTTTTTTGTCCATTTTAAAGCAATGGAGATCATTGTAGATGAACAGCCTATAATTTTTTGCACCTGTGTATAAGTTTTCCCCTCTCCAATCAACTTTTTAATCAAACTACACTGTTCTTCTGAACAATGTCTTGAACGTCCCGTTTTCCTCAGGCTTTCAAAGAGAAAAGTATGTTCAACAGGTGCTGGCTTCATCCTTACATAGGGGACACCTGATTCACACCTGTTTGTTCCACAAAATTGACAAACTCACTGACTGAATGCCACACTATTATTGTGAACACCCCCTTTTCTACTTTTTTTTTTTTTTACTAATAACCCAATTTCATAGCCTGAAGAGTGTGCATATCATGAATGCTCGGTCTTGTTGGATTTGGGAGAATCTACTGAATCTACTGGTGCTTTGTTTCCCATGTAACAATAAGAAATATACTCAAAACCTGGATTAATCTTTTTCACACTCTCACACTCGCTGCTTGTGCATCACGATCAGTATGGAGAGTAAACATAACAATAAGCTAATCATTATAACTAATGTGTTGCCCGTGGGGATCTACAGCCTCCAGACTGAGTGGTGTTTCTAAAATAGGTAGCTGACATTTTACAAGGGTGGTAATAAATTATGCAAAGTTTCCTTGAGTTGGAATGGAGTGTGAGTCCAGAATGTTTTTAGAACCTTGGACCTCAACAGTTTTTAGAAGAAGTCAACCCTTTTTTTCCTGTTAATTACATAATTTTGTCATTTAATTCTTAAATGGACCACAATGGAAATAAGTGTTTCCATTTTCTTGTGTCATCCAAGTATCTTTAATGCATTTACAGTTATATTATGTACTTACATTGAACTTACTAAATAAACCATGCAGGTATGCACATTTTTAATATATAGATACCATGAATGAGGTACATTCAAACATTTTCAAGCTGTGTAACAATTCATTTAGTTTTGCTTTGTTTCATCATGACATTAAAGGGTCCCTGCCATGCCATGACGTTTTTACATATTCTTGAAGAATAAAAAAGCTTTTTCCACATGTTTTTGTTTTTTACCATAAAATTACACTGAACAAGGATTTAGACGTTTCGTTACCCATCTGAGAATTTGAATTTACCGCCTCAGAGTTGACTACTTTTTCGCTGCGATGGATGTGACGTCATGCGACTGAATGTGTTGAAGCGGGGCTCTGTTTACCAATACGGCAGACACAGCGAAGGCATAGTGCGCGACTATATTTGAAGAAGATGAGAAAGTTTCTGATGAAGATATTGAAGGTGTAAATAATGACAGCTCCACAGTGTATGTTCTAGCCAAACATGACAGAAAGGGCACCTGAAAAAAAAACAAAACAAAAAAACAGAACATTGACATTTTTGTGTTTACATATATACAGTTAGTTGAGAAGCCAGCAGCTCAAAGATTGAGACAACAGACCGTCGCCTGGAATGATCAAGGCAACTATGAAGTCCATGTGCAGCACATCTGTGATGAAATTAAGGCTAAATGTCCAGCTACTGTGGACATGGCAGCAATTCAAGCCTGCAAGCAAAAACCAGATGAGACTGTGACAGACTTCTTTGTCCGGCTGGAGAAAGAATGCATTGCACACAGTGGACATGGGAAAGATGATGGGGCTTATGATGCAGACAGCGAAACACCATTTGAAGCTGTTCCAAAGTCCTGTCTGGTCACTGGTCTAAGACCAGAAATCCGTCAGGGGGTCGAACAAACCGTGAATGGAGGTTGGGCTGACAACCGTGTGAAAGACATATTGAGACATGCACGTCATGCTGAAGCAAGAGAGGTGAAGAAAGCCACCAAGGAGGAGGACAATGATCATCACATCATGATGAATGCATTAGAGAAACCTACAGCTGCCCTCACCATGATGTCCGTTGAGAGAGGACATCCTCGTCAACATCGCAGACAGAACTTTGGTCAGAGACCAAACAACAGAACCCGATCCAGAGACACCGCCAGTCCAGACAGCTGTTTCATCTGTGGGATGTCTGGCCACTGGTCTAACAAGTGCCCACAATGCCGCTCAGGGCAGGGTCGTGGATACAGAAGATTTGGTTGAGGTGGCAACAGAGGGGAACCAGAGCCAGTCCAGCAAAGCCAGAACGCCTCGCGGACTGACTACGACAGACGGCCAGCCCAGCACACGGTGAATCAAACACACACACAACACAGTCACACCTGCGGGACACCACACAAACATGAATTTCGAGAATAAAATAAATGATTATTTGGGTAAGAAACAGACGCAAATTCCTCTGGAAGTACAACAATTGGTTTTAAATAAGATTGCCGAGTTAAAAAAAACAAAAAAAAAACGTCTAATCTATATCATATGTCTCTGAAGCTTCAGCCTTTTGAGATATTGCCAACAGCTGTTTTAATTGTAAATGGGAGAAAAGTGAAATTTATGATTGACACCGGTGCTACAAGATCCCTGATACAGAGCTCTGATTTTGAAGGACTCGAACCCAGTCAAAAGACATACATGTCAGTCTGTGCCAGTGGAGAAACATTACGTGAACCGTTTTCCAAACCAGTGCTGTGTTATTGGGAGATAGGAGATCGACAATTTCAACATGAGTTTGTCATGTCACAAAAGTGCCCTGTAAATTTGTTGGGCAGATATATTTTGTACACTTGTAATGCAGTCCTGTCCTGCACAGGTAAAGGGATAACTGTCTCCTCCGCTCTTGATTACCCAGACCTGAGTTTGTTGAAAAACGATTAATGGACCTTTGTTTGTCTACTATTGGTCCTTGATCCCACCTACTGGTGAACTGCTGCTGTTAAACATCTGATCTCGCCAACTTTTGAGACAATAGAGTCAGAAAATATGCACTGTGCAGCATTTGTTTGTGATTTAGTCCATCGCAACTCTCCCTTTGGGGAAAAGTTTTTTGTCAGTGAGGCTGATGAAAAACTGACTGACAGAAGTTTATTTCAATGACTGCTTTGTGGCTGCAGCAATCCAACTCAATCCTGATCAACAAGCAGTGTTTGGAGTACATCATTCCACTCACCATGTCTCAATTGCGAAGTCTGCCTCTAAAACATGGAAAAGAATTGGTCCTTTTGTATCAAACTGTAAAAAAAACTTGTGATTGGGAAAAAAAACTGATGTACCTGATGTGTATTTCTCACCCACTGTTAATGCATACAGATGGGAGATTGGTGAACAGCTCATTGCTGATCGAGCTTTGATATTGTTCAAGGACACTGAGGAGTGTCCTCCTCTCACTTCCATACCAAATTTGAAAGTTCCCTCCTACCTCTCTTCTGTCCCTCCCACCTTGTGGGCGCGACACAAGTACGACGTGGGACTGATCAAAGGCTGTGCTCCAATAGTATTGCAACCAAAATCATCTTTCAGGCCTATTAAGAAGCAATATCCACTCAGACAGGAAGCTGTGGATTGAATAACACCCGTTTTTCAATTCCTGCTGGACGCAGGAATTGTGGTCCCCATTCACAACTCTCCTGCCCTAACGCCAATATTCCCAGTGAAAAAAAATCCGTCCTGCTGGACAACCCACTGAATAGCGTTTTGCTCAGGATTTACAGGCAGTAAATGCAGCAATCATACCACCAGCGCCAGTGGTACCGAATCTACATACAATTTTGTCTCAAATCCCAGGAGATTCACAATTTTTCTCAGTGGTTGATTTAGCAAATGCATTTTTTTCTGTACCAGTACATCCAGATTTTCAATTCTGGTTTGCTTTTACTTTCAAAGGTAAACAATATACCTGGACTCGACTCCTGCAAGGGTATACAAGCAGTCCTCATCATTTCTGTCAGGCTTTGGCTGACAGCTTGGCTCCTTTGACCTTGTCAAAGGGTACAGCCCTTTAGCAATATGCTGATGACCTGCTTCTGGCTGCACCATCCAAGGCTCAATGTGAAAACGACACATTGCTCCTCCTTATCCACTTGGCTGAGGAGGGGCATAAGGTCTCACTAACAAAACTGCAGTTTGTTCAACCTGAAGTGTCCTTCACTGGCCACTTGGTGTCGGCAGAGGGTAAACGTTTGAGCTCCACACGTGTTCAGTCCATCATTGATGTACACTGCCCACAGACAAAAAAACAAATATTGTCCTTCTGTTGTGAAAGTGTAGTGACACGGACCCACAACAGGGGGCGTAAATGAACGGACAATGAAAGAGTCAAATATGAACACTTTACTGTTGTGAAAAGCGCAACCAAACACAGCAGATTACAGAATATGTACAATAGTCAATTAGCAAAGGTGACGTGTGGGCAGGCTCGAGGATAGAGGACGTCTGTCCTGAGAAGAACCGGAACCACACGATTTCCTCCGCCACCGAACCTGGAGAATACTGGAGCCGCGAAATCCCGAACACCCCAGGTGGCCACTGTGTCCGCGTGTCGGATCTGGTACTGCTCCTAAGGTAGACGATATCTTGGCAACGAGGTGGAGATGACGTCCGGTCTTTATGGAGTGGGATGATGAAGTGTAGATGGGTAACAGCTGTCAAGAGATAATGAGTGACAGCTGTCACCCCCGGCTGTGTCCGTGGCGGCAGCGCCCTCTCGTGCCTGAAGCTCGCACTTCAGGCAGGGCGCCCTCTGGTGGTGGGCCAGCAGTACCTCCTCTTCTGGCGGCCCACACAACAGGACCCCCCCCTCAACGGGCGCCTCCTGGCGCCCGACCAGGCTTGTCCGGGTGACGGCGGTAGAAATCAGCCAGGAGGGCCGGGTCCAGGATGAAGCTCTTCTTCACCCAGGAGCGTTCTTCGGGTCCATACCCCTCCCAGTCCACCAAATACTGGAACCCCTGGCCCATCCGACGGACGTCCAGGAGCCGGCGCACTGTCCAAGCCGGCTCCCCGTCGATGATCCGGGCAGGAGGCGGCACCGGTCCGGGAGCACAGAGGGGTGAGGTGTGGCGGGGTTTGATTCTTGACACGTGAAAAACCGGGTGGATCCGCAGTGAAGCTGGGACTCGGAGCTTCACTGCGGCAGGACTGAGGATTTTGAGGATTTCATACGGTCCAATGTACCTGTCCTTGAGCTTTGGAGAGTCCACCTGGAGGGGGATGTCCTTTGTGGATAGCCACACCTCCTGCCCGGGCTGGTAAGCAGGGACCGGGGACCGCCGGCGGTCTGCATGGGTCTTCGCCCTTGTCCGGGCCTTTAACAAGGCAGAACGGGCGGAGCGCCACACCCGACGGCACTTCCGCAGGTGAGCCTGGACCGAGGGCACACCGACCTCTCCCTCCACCACGGGAAACAACGGGGGCTGATACCCCAAACACACCTCAAATGGGGAGAGGCCGGTGGCAGAGGACACCTGGCTGTTATGTGCGTACTCGATCCAGGCCAGATGTTCACTCCAGGCCGTCGGGTGGGCGGACGTCACACAGCGCAGGGCTTGCTCCAATTCCTGATTGGCCCGTTCTGCCTGTCCATTGGTCTGCGGGTGATACCCGGACGAGAGGCTCACAGTGGCCCCCAGTTCCTGGCAGAAGCTCCTCCAGACGTGTGAGGAAAACTGGGGACCACGATCAGAGACGATGTCGGTAGGTATCCCATGCAGACGGACAACGTGGTGGACCAGGAGGTTTGCAGTCTCCTGGGCCGTGGGGAGCTTCGGGAGGGCCACGAAGTGGGCCGCCTTGGAGAATCGGTCCACTATCGTGAAGATGGTTGTCATGCCCTGGGACGGCGGGAGGCCCGTGACAAAATCCAGACTGATGTGGGACCAGGGGCGATGAGGCACAGGAAGTGGCTGAAGAAGTCCCTGTGCCTTCTGGTGGTCTGCCTTGCCCCTGGCACAGGTGGTGCAGGCCTGGATATATTCCCGGACGTCGGCCTCCAGGGACGCCCACCAGAAGCGCTGCGGGACCACTGCCACGGTCCTTCGCACCCCCGGATGATAGGAGAGCTTAGAACCGTGCCAGAAATCCAAGACAGCAGCTCTTGCCTCTGGTGGGAAGTAGAGTCTGTTCCTCGGCCCAGTTCCGGGGTCCGGGCTCCGTGCCAGGGCCTCCCGGACGGTCTTCTCCACGTCCCAGGTGAGGGTGGCCACGATAGTGGACTCCGGAATGATGGGCTCCGGTGGATCCGACAGCTCAGTCTTGACTTCATCTTCATGCACCCGGGACAAGGCATCCAATCTCTGGTTCTTGGTCCCGGGGCGGTAGGTGATCCGGAAGTCAAAACGCCCGAAGAACAGTGACCAGCGGGCTTGCCTGGGGTTCAGCCGCCTGGCGGTCCTGATATACTCCAGGTTCCGATGGTCAGTGAAAACCGTGAACGGCACAGACGCTCCCTCCAACAGGTGTCTCCACTCCTCAAGAGCCTCTTTCACCGCAAGGAGTTCTCGATTGCCGACGTCATAGTTCTGTTCAGCTGGGGTCAACCTGCGGGAAAAATAGGCACACAGGTGAAGGACCTTATCGGTCTCTCCGCTCTGGGATAGCACGGCTCCTATCCCTGAGTCAGAGGCGTCCACTTTGACCACAAACTGGCGGCTAAGGTCGGGCTGCACCAGCACTGGTGCAGTCGAGAACCGTCGTTTCAACTCCTTGAATGCGGCTTCGCACCAATCCGACCAGGTGAAGGGGACTTTAGGAGAGGTCAGGGCTGTCAGGGGGCTAACTACCTGGCTATAGCCCTTTATGAACCTCCTGTAGAAATTTGCAAAGCCGAGGAACTGTTGCAGCTTCCTCCGGCTTGTAGGTTGGGGCCAATCTCTCACCGCCGCAACCTTGGCCGGATCAGGGGCGACGGAGTTAGAGGAGATGATAAACCCCAGGAAGGACAAAGAAGTGCGGTGAAACT
The DNA here is from genome assembly GCF_902500255.1 of Thalassophryne amazonica. NCBI lineage: Eukaryota > Metazoa > Chordata > Actinopteri > Batrachoidiformes > Batrachoididae > Thalassophryne > Thalassophryne amazonica. The sequence goes on from NC_047116.1 coordinate 66,595,062, forward strand.
CACACTTCTCGCCCTTTACAAACAGCCGGTTCTCCAACAACCGCTGCAGGACCTGACGTACATGCTGGACATGAGTCTCAGGGTCCGGGGAAAAGATGAGAATATCGTCCAGATATACGAAGACGAATCGGTGCAGGAAGTCCTGCAAGACATCGTTTACCAAAGCTTGGAACGTTGCGGGGGTGTTAGTGAGGCCGAACGGCATGACCAGGTACTCAAAGTGACCTAACGGGGTGTTAAATGCCGTCTTCCATTCGTCTCCCTTCCGGACCCGAACCAGGTGATACGCATTCCGAAGATCCAATTTTGTAAAGATTTTGGCTCCATGCAGGGGGGTGAACACGGAATCCAACAAGGGCAACGGGTATCGATTGCGAACCGTAATCTCATTCAGCCTCCTGTAATCGATGCATGGACGGAGTCCGCCATCTTTCTTGCCCACAAAAAAGAAACCTGCACCCATCGGGGAGGTGGAATTTCGGATCAACCCAGCAGCTAATGAGTCCCGGATGTAGGTCTCCATTGATTCGCGTTCAGGTCGTGAGAGGTGGTACAGCCTGCTGGACGGGAACTCCACGCCTGGTATCAAATCAATGGCACAATCATACGGACGGTGCGGAGGAAGGGTGAGTGCCAGATCCTTGCTGAAGACGTCAGCAAGATCGTGGTACTCAACCGGCACCGCTGTCAGATTGGGAGGGACTTTGACCTCCTCCTTAGCCTGTAAACCGGGAGGAACCGAGGATCCTAAACATACCCGATGGCAGGTTTCGCTCCACTGAACCACCACCCCAGACGGCCAATCAATCCGGGGATTGTGTTTCAACATCCAAGGGAAGCCCAAAATCACGCGGGAGGTAGAAGGAGTCACAAAAAACTCGATCTCCTCCCGATGATTCCCAGACACTACCAGAGTTACTGGTTGTGTCTTGTGCGTGATTAAAGGGAGAAGGGTGCCATCTAGTGCCCGCACCTGCAATGGTGAAGGAAGCGCCACCAGAGGGAGCCCTGCTTCCCTAGCCCATCTGCTATCCAGCAGATTCCCTTCTGACCCCGTGTCCACCAGTGCTGGGGCTCGAAGGGTTAAATCCCCACTCAGGATTGTAACTGGGAGTCGTGTGGCAATACGTGTGTGTCCCACGTGCATGTTATGACCCCCCCTTTAGCCCAGTCTCTAAAGGCGAGTGTTGTCGTTTTGGCCGTTTGGGGCAGTTTCTCTGTCCCCGTGGACCAGCCTCCTCATTCTGTCATTTGATCTTATATTGGCCCTGCGCGTTTCCCTAGCAACACCAGCAGGGGGTGCTGTTGCCCCACGGAGCGCTGCGGCTGTGGAGCGTGGGGAGGGCGGAACCTTTTCAGACCCAGAAGGGAGAGGGACGGCGCGTGCCCGGCCACGTCCTTCGTCTCGCTCCCGACGGCGTTCCTCTAACCGATTGTCTAACCGTATAACGAGATCAATAAGTCCATCCAAATCCCGCGGTTCGTCCTTGGCCACCAGGTGCTCCTTCAGGACCGACGATAGTCCGTTTATGAAGGCGGCGCGGAGCGCAGCGTTATTCCAGCCGGACCTCGCAGCCGCAATGCGGAAGTCGACTGCATAAGCGGCTGCGCGCCGGCGTCCCTGTCTCATTGACAGCAACACAGTTGAAGCGGTCTCTCCCCTGTTAGGGTGGTCAAACACGGTTTTGAACTCCCTCACAAACCCAGTGTACATATGAAGGAGCCGTGAATTTTGCTCCCAAAGCGCCGTAGCCCAAGCGCTTGCCTCTCCTCGAAGCAGATTAATTACATAAGCTACTTTACTAGCATCAGACGTGTACATGACGGGACGTTGTGCAAAGACGAGCGAACACTGCATGAGAAAGTCCGCGCACGTCTCCACACAACCTCCGTACGGCTCTGGGGGGCTTATGTATGCTTCAGGGGATGGTGGGAGGGGTTGTTGAACGACCACTGGAACATTCATATCCTGCACAGGGTCGGCAGGAGGAGGAGCTGCAGCAGCGCCCTGAGCGCTCGCTGCCACCTGTGCGGAGAGAGCCTCCACCCTGCGGTTCAGGAGGATGTTTTGCTCGGTCATCTGATCCAACCGAGCCGTAAAGGCGGTGAGGATGTGCTGCAACTCACCAATCACGCCTCCTACAGACGCCTGTGCACCCTGCTCTCCCATTGGCCGTTCAATGGCTGGGTGACGCCCCTCGGAGTCCATGACGCTGGCCGAGATATCCTGTTGTGAAAGTGTAGTGACACGGACCCACAACAGGGGGCGTAAATGAACGGACAATGAAAGAGTCAAATATGAACACTTTACTGTTGTGAAACGCACAACCAAACACAGCAGATTACAGAATATGTACAATAGTCAATTAGCAAAGGTGACGTGTGGGCAGGCTCGAGGATAGAGGACGTCTGTCCTGAGAAGAACCGGAACCACACGATTTCCTCCGCCACCGAACCTGGAGAATACTGGAGCCGCGAAATCCCGAACACCCCAGGTGGCCACTGTCTCCGCGTGTCGGATCTGGTACTGCTCCTAAGGTAGATGATATCTCGGCAACGAGGTGGAGATGACGTCCGGTCTTTATGGAGTGGGATGATGAAGTGTAGATGGGTGACAGCTGTCAAGAGATAATGAGTGACAGCTGTTACCCCCGGCTGTGTCCATGGCGGCAGCGCCCTCTCCTGCCTGAAGCCCGCACTTCAGGCATGGCGCCCTCTGGTGGTGGGCCAGCAGTACCTCCTCTTCTGGCGGCCCACACACCTTCCTGGGAATGTATTCTTATTGCAGAAATTTCATGCCTGATTTTTCCTGCATGGAAGCCCCTTTAAGATCAATGCTGAAGCTTTCTGCTCCTTCTGACTTGGAATGGTCATCTGATGCAGAGGCAGCTTTCTCTGCATTGAAAAAGGCCTTACAGACTGCTCCCACTTTGAGCATCCTGGATCCTGCCAAACCATTTCACTTATATGTGGATGAACGTGCAGGATGTATGACTTCTGTTCTGACACAGCCTCACGGGGGTCGTAACCGCCCCTGTGGTTACTTCTCTCGGAAACTTGATCCTGTTGCGCAAGGATTTCCACCATGTTTGTGTGCTGTGGCTGCAACAGAACAAGCTGTTCTGGCTGTTCGTGAACTCACGGGCTATGCTGCTTTGACCGTACATGTTCTTCACTGTGTGTCTTCAATCCTGCATAATCAGAAAGCATCACACGTCTTCTTCCCCTTGGATGAAGTATCACACGACTGTGTTGGGTTTGCCTGATGTCACCATCAAGTGTTGTTCCACCTTGAACCCAGCAACCTTGTTGCCCCTACCTGAGGATGGACTACCTCATTCCTGCGTAGCAGCTTTACAAGAGGTTTTGACTCCCAGACCTGATCACTCTTCCATCCCCATTGCAAACAGTGACATGATCTTGTATGTTGATGGCTCTGCCTCACGTGACCCTACTGGTGTTAATCGCGTGGGTTTTGCTGTTGTTTCTGGTAATGAAATTATGTATATGGGTTCCCTTCCATCCACCCTTTTTTCTGCCCAAGCAGCAGAATTAGTGGCTTTAACTGAAGCGTGCAAATTGGCTACAAATCAATCAGTTACCATTTACACAGATTCTGCATATGCGTTCGGCGTGGTGCATGATTTCGGTGTCCTCTGGCGTCACCGACGGTTTCTGAAGTCTGATGGCATCCTTCATGGGCCTCTGGTGTCAGCTCTTCTAGACGCCATTTTGCTCCGTTCTTCCATTGCTGTTTGCAAATGCTCGTCCCATACTTCCCAAACTGACCCAATTTCTTTGGGTAATAAGTTTGCTGACTGTGCTGCTAAACAAGCCGCTTTTTGTGCTGTGAAACATACCCTTATCTCTTTCTTCTCCTGTCACCCCTGTGGTAGACCTGGCCTCACTCTCGTCTTTTGTGACTCCTACTGATGTCTCTCTTTGGCGTAAAGCTTGTGCTGAGAAGGTAGATGGGATTTGGTATGGTCCGCATCTCCCTTCTGAGCCCTCCAAACCGTGTTTACCGCATGCCCTTTTCCACACGTATGCTATTTTGTCACATGGTCAAGATCACATGTCAAAACGGGGGATGTGTGCTGACATTCAGAAATTTTGGTTCACTAAAGGCTTTATGGCCTATGCAACTGATTTTTGCAAAAGATGCTTGATTTGTGCACAAAACAACCCCAGTAAAATTATTAAATTGACCTCTGTAGGTGTACATCGTCCTCCTCAAGGCCCCTTTCAACATCTCATGATGGATTTCATTGAATTAACCCCAGCAGAGGGGAAGAAATATTGTCTTGTGATTGTGGATATGTTTTCCAAATGGGTTGAAGCTTTTCCAACAAAATATGCTTCTGCAAAAGCTGTGGCAAAGGCTTTACTGACAGACATTGTTCCTAGATGGGGGGTACCAGAAAAACTGTCTTCAGACAATAGTACACACTTTGTGAATGAGGTGATCAAAGAACTCGGTGCCATTTTGGACATAGAGCTAAGGTATCATTGTAGCTATCATCCTCAATCTGGAGGTGCAGTGGAAAGAGAGAATGACACATTGAAAAATAAATTGACAAAATGCACAGCTGAAACTGGCCTAAATTGGGTTAAATGCTTACCCTTGGTCTTGATGTAGATTAGATTTCGCACACGACAGTGTAATAACCTGTCACCCTTTGAAATACTGTTTGGAAGACCACCTCACACAGGACTCCATCCTAAGGTGTTGACAGGGGAAGATGCAGTGCTTGCTGATCATAACCTTGTGTCTTATTGCATTAAGTTTTCACAAGCTCTTTCTGTGTGCAGGTCTCGCATGAAGGAAGCTCTTCCATTATCAGCCGAACAACCACTCCACGATATGTGACCCGGTGACTTTGTGATTGTGAAGAACCTAAGGAAGAAGCATTGGAACGATCGTCGCTGGATAGGCCCCTTCCAAGTGCAACTGACGATGCACACTGCCATCAAGGTTGCAGAAAGGTCAACGTGGATCCACGCAACCCACTGCAAGAACGTACTGAAAGAATTAGCCCCTGCTCCCGATTCCTCAACCGCCTAAAGAGACTTCTGACCAACATCATCTTATCCACCATGGCTCATGGGCATCAACATCCTCCCAACACAAAGGTCATATGTCTTCTCTCCAGTTTTCTGTTCTTTGGAATCATCCCTATATTATGGTGGTAGACTCCAATAGCTCAAACAATCTTCTTACAACTGAAGAATGCCCAACAACCTGCACAATTGAATGAATCAGTGCTTCTGAAATAAAGATAGTCAAACTTTAATAAATTTGGGCCATGGAGAATGAAAATGTTATCTGATTGGCTGTAGTTCAAAAAAATGCTACTACTGTGTTACTAAAGATTAATATATAACCCTTTTGCTGATTTTTAAAGTGTTACAAAAGTGAACAGGTAAAATATTATACAAACAGTCAGAGAAACATAAAAGGACCTATGTTTATTATTTTTTAAATGTAAACGCTACTTTTAATATGATTATGTTGACTCAAAATGTACAACCTTGTATTAAAAACAGTAGCTAACTACCCATTGTTATTGTCATATTTGAAGTCAACTTCTAAACATTTGTATGCCAGTGTTACTTACACTTGAATGTGCAAAGGTTGTAAAATTTTACTAGAGATGCTGCAGCAGCCATTTCCCTTATAGAGTTCCAAAATAGGTTAGCTTTGGAGATGTTCCCGGCTGAAAAGGGGGGGTGTTTGTGCTATGTTTGGACAAGATTGTTGCACCTTCCTTTTCTCTCAAAAATTCTTGAAAGGGTAGTTGTAAAACAGCTAACTGATCATCTGCAGAGGAATGGTCTATTTGAAGAGTTTCAGTCAGGTTTTAGAATTCATCATAGTACAGAAACAGCATTAGTGAAGGTTACAAATGATCTTCTTATGGCCTCGGACAGTGGACTCATCTCTGTGCTTGTTCTGTTAGACCTCAGTGCTGCTTTTGATACTGTTGACCATAAAATTTTATTACAGAGATTAGAGCATGCCATAGGTATTAAAGGCACTGCGCTGCGGTGGTTTGAATCATATTTGTCTAATAGATTACAATTTGTTCATGTAAATGGGGAATCTTCTTCACAGACTAAAGTTAATTATGGAGTTCCACAAGGTTCTGTGCTAGGACCAATTTTATTCACTTTATATATGCTTCCCTTAGGCAGTATTATTAGACGGTATTGCTTAAATTTTCATTGTTACGCAGATGATACCCAGCTTTATCTATCCATGAAGCCAGAGGACACACACCAATTAGCTAAACTGCAGGATTGTCTTACAGACATAAAGACATGGATGACCTCTAATTTCCTGCTTTTAAACTCAGATAAAACTGAAGTTATTGTACTTGGCCCCACAAATCTTAGAAACATGGTGTCTAACCAGATCCTTACTCTGGATGGCATTACCCTGACCTCTAGTAATACTGTGAGAAATCTTGGAGTCATTTTTGATCAGGATATGTCATTCAAAGCGCATATTAAACAAATATGTAGGACTGCTTTTTTGCATTTACGCAATATCTCTAAAATCAGAAAGGTCTTGTCTCAGAGTGATGCTGAAAAACTAATTCATGCATTTATTTCCTCTAGGCTGGACTATTGTAATTCATTATTATCAGGTTGTCCTAAAAGTTCCCTAAAAAGCCTTCAGTTAATTCAAAATGCTGCAGCTAGAGTACTGACGGGGACTAGAAGGACAGAGCATATCTCACCCATATTGGCCTCTCTTCATTGGCTTCCTGTTAATTCTAGAATAGAATTTAAAATTCTTCTTCTTACTTATAAGGTTTTGAATAATCAGGTCCCATCTTATCTTAGGGACCTCGTAGTACCATATCACCCCAATAGAGCGCTTCGCTCTCAGACTGCAGGCTTCCTTGTAGTTCCTAGGGTTTGTAAGAGTAGAATGGGAGGCAGAGCCTTCAGCTTTCAGGCTCCTCTCCTGTGGAACCAGCTCCCAATTCAGATCAGGGAGACAGACACCCTCTCTACTTTTAAGATTAGGCTTAAAACTTTCCTTTTTGCTAAAGCTTATAGTTAGGGCTGGATCAGGTGACCCTGAACCATCCCTTAGTTATGCTGCTATAGACGTAGACTGCTGGGGGGTTCCCATGATGCACTGTTTCTTTCTCTTTTTGCTCTGTATGCACCACTCTGCATTTAATCATTAGTGATCGATCTCTGCTCCCCTCCACAGCATGTCTTTTTCCTGGTTCTCTCCCTCAGCCCCAACCAGTCCCAGCAGAAGACTGCCCCTCCCTGAGCCTGGTTCTGCTGGAGGTTTCTTCCTGTTAAAAGGGAGTTTTTCCTTCCCACTGTAGCCAAGTGCTTGCTCACAGGGGGTCGTTTTGACCGTTGGGGTTTTACATAATTATTGTATGGCCTTGCCTTACAATATAAAGCGCCTTGGGGCAACTGTTTGTTGTGATTTGGCGCTATATAAAAAAAAAATTGATTGAATTGATTGATTGACCTTCATTCCAAATAACACAGCTCCTGATGGACGACTGACAAAGGCCCTCAGTGGACTGCGGGCTTTGTCAGATGAGATGAAGCAACATTCTGGCAAAACAACCATTTAGCAGAACTGTTCACTAACTTCTTTTGCAGATGGAGCAAATTGATTATGACAATTCTTACGTCCGTAGCAGTATTTTTGGCCCTATTTGCGGTTTGTGGCTGTTGCTGTATTCCCTGCATTCGAACTTTAATCTTACGATGCATTGACAAAGCAGTAGGTGAACCTAAACCTCCTGCATACATGCTCTTGTCTAAATCCACAAGTATATTTGCACTGAATGAAGGAGAATCGGCCTCAGACATGTTTCTATTTCCGCATTATATGGATGATTCAGAGACAGAAACTGGGGAGAATGACATATACTTGTAGATGTAAATATCATGTTTGCCTTGATGAAAATGTTTACGAAAGCTGTTTTCTAAATGCCAATGTTCTAAGAAACAAAATGAAGAAAAAAAAAAAACAGCAACCTTCTGAAGAATGTAACTCTGACATGTTGTCTTAAACTTGCAAAAGTGTGACAAAGCAGATGCCATGTTATGTTCTAATTTGTATATAATACTTAATTTGCTATTTTATTATGAATTGATCAAGTATGATCAAAAGGGGGACTGTGGAAACTAAAATGATAAATATTGCTTTTCTATTAAAGTAAATGTTCCTTCTTCTATTAAATGTTTGACCAAATGTTTAAAGATCTGTTTGTTTGACCGACTGTAACCCTTCTGTCACTTAAATGCTAAAGACTCCCTTGGTGTGAAACTTACTGATCAACAGCCTTTTGTGACATATTTGATAAAAACTATTCCTTAGGCTGCCTCCTCAGGCAAATGGCTCCATGTTACCCTGCTAAAACCCTGATCAATCACAATGCAAGAAGAAGCACTGTAGACAGTCTCACAGTGGGACATGGCTTCGGGACCCCCAAGAACTCCTGATCCACAGACAGTCTCACAGTGGGACGTGGCTCCGAGACCCCCAAGGACTTGTAAATGAAAAGGACCCTTTGATCATCTTTTTCAGCATCACAGTCCTGTCCTCTAACTCTGTGTTTATGTGTGAACAAATGTATTGTGTTAACACTGTATGCATAATTTCTTCCTGCCCTGATGTGGATAAAAGCTGTGCTCAGAAAGACACACTTTACACTGTTCCAATCAGAGCACACTCTCTGGTTGAAATAGTGTCCAAAGCTTTGTATTAAAGCCTGTTATTTGACAAACAGTCAATGTCCTGACTCTTCCTTCTTCCACAGACAAGCCTGAAAATCCTTCAGCCTCGACACCAGTCAGAAACTTTACCACTGCGCTACCATTACTGTCCTGTAAAAGGTGAAGAAAAATACCTGAAATCAACAAGGATGTAAACTTTTTTTTTAAAGAGAAAAAGCGCCCTGATAACTGACCAAGCGGTGTTTGTTACTGCGTATTTCTGCTGATACGTGACTGAAAGTGGCGTATTTGTCGCACTGATGGCTTGTCATATAGTCCTGCGAGGTGCTGCTCACAGACACGTGTCCTGTCAGACAAACGTGACATTCAGATCACCTGCTGCGTGTCCACATGAACTGACGGCCTTTTCAGCTGGGACAGCCTGTCAGTGTGCACACTCTCCAACCCATCACAAAAGCGATATTTGTTTTTATGTACTTCCATGTGAAGACAGGAAGCACACACGGTACGTGTTCTGTAGCTGTGACGTTCAGAATCAGAGTTGTCAACAGTCGCTGGTATTGGCAGCCACACACACCCCATTCAGCACACAGACCAAGGTGTCACTCCGTGATCAGATAAGAGGCGCTTCACCTGCTGGGAGGGTGCGGGGCATGAACCACACACGCACGTGTTGGGGATTCCAGGCGGAGCGCGTGCCAACACTCTGGCACGCCACATGTAAATGGTAAATGGACTGCATTTATATAGCGCTTTTCCATCTGCAATTATGCCTCACATTCACCCTGATGTCAGGGTGCTGCCATACAAGGCACTCACTACACACTGGGAGCAGTAAGGGATTAAAGGCCTTGCCCAAGGGCCCTTAGTGATTTTTCAGTCAGGTGGGGATTTGAACCCATTTTCTTCTTGACTCAAGCCCATCACCTTCCCAGCAACTGTGTACTCAGCAACTCCACAGTCATGGGGGCACTTAGATAAATTTCACCACCAGCTCGAAAGTGATCGTCTGCTGACTGTTTTTGTGCTAATAGCGTGAATGGCCATACATTTTCTAAGTGCCAAGCGAGCGGTGTTAGATGTGTGTCACCTAGAATTTGGCCGACACCTGCCGTGAGAGGATTCGTAGGGGCTCTCACAGGGCACACTCTGTCGTTCAGCTGCTGGTATATGCAAATAGTTGCAGCAACAGGTGTACGAGGGTTTGGAGGCAGCTCCGATTTTACACATATCATTCCTGCTTCATGTGCAATTCGACCACATTTGTACTATGTGTGAAGGGGCCCTTAGGTTAAGATTCCTTGCCAAGAATTTTTCGAATAAGATAGGAGCTCTTTGAGAGGGCTTTGAGTTGCTTCATGGATACAGGCCCAGGTGTTTGAACCCGCCCTTGATCACAAAGTAAGTTGACTGTTACAGTACACTTAGAGATTATTTTAGGATATAAAAGGGTCATTCTAATCCAATTCCATTTTTCCACAAATCTGATTGGTTAATCATGTGAGATTTCAGAACTTATAATTTCGGGGTAATGGTGGCAAAATATTCAACCGTTTCACATTTGGATGTATTACCGCCATGACCGGTGTTCATTCCTGTTGACAGGCCAGCCCTCTGTGAACCCAACATATGCGCAATATTGTCGGGACACAGAACTGATGATTTATGCGACGAGACACACAATTTGACAGAATACTGGCCTACTAGCTGGACTGCATTTACATAGCACTTTTCCATCTGCATCAGCCGCTCCAAGCATTTAAAAATAACACCTCACATTCACCGCAATGTGAGGGTGCTGCCATACAAGGTAACCAAAACACATGGGGAGCAGCTAGAAAGCAAGAATTCATGATCAAATACTATATGATTTCAAACACAATAACATGCTTTTGGAGGGCGGTATGCATTTTCAGAGGCCCGACGTCCATGCCCAGTCGCCCAAAATGACAGCTATTCGCCTGAGTTAGACGAGGGCGAATAGCTTATTGCGGGTGACGGGATGGACGGAGGGACTCAGAAAAATGCATACCGCACGACAACAGCATGTTATTTGCATTATTATCACTTTTTACTGATACACAACACATAACGCGTACATAAAAAGTTTGATCACTTAACTTCTGCCTTGTCACCTGGAGCGCGCTGCTATTCAAATTCAGCAGTGTGTCCTCATCAAGCTGGCTGCTTTAGTTGCTCGTACTATCCATGAGAAAATCATCCGGAATATCCATATTGGGACCAAAACACACTTCTCACCTTTTCATCTTTTCCTCTGCAGAGTCCCCCCCCGCGTATAGTTCTTGCGCTGCGCGCGCTATGACATCATTTGTTTATGCACAGTGGGCGGGTATAGCCAGATACCATCGACGTAAATCTATGATACTGGCCCAGCAACGCCCCCGTAAAGTGATAATAATTCCAGTTATTGTTGAAGAGCACTACCCATCATGCTGCTGGGTCATTGTATACACTATAACATTGCACACCCTAGTTTTGTTACCAGACTGCCGTGATGGCTCCTGTGGTGATATCACACAGTGGTTTCCACTACAGATTTGGGCATATGTTAACCAATATTTTCATAATGCCAAGGAAACACAATCATGATGCAACTGTTTCTACTGAGTGCTCCTCCTCTTGTGAAAACAGTCATACCAGTAATGGCAACAAATGTGCAAGTCCTTCTTAATCTTGGTGTTTCATTGTTTCAAATCCAGTATTGCTCTATCTTCTTTGTCTAACTGCTGTGTACAAAACAGCCCAGTCTCACATTTTTTTTTTTGTGCTCCTGTCATGAAATGAGTCAAATTTTTAACTCGCTATTACTAACCCTACTCCTACCCCCAACCATAACCTAACCCTACTCCTTCCCCCAATCCCTAACCATAACCACCCCGACCCCTCCCCGCCTCACTTTTAATTTTGTGCAGCCATCATGGAATATATTAGAATGAATTTGTGCTGTCGTGATGAAAATGAGGCGCTTTTTGTGACAATATCACAAACCAAGAGATTAATGTATATTTTGTGCTGCTGAATCACAACATGCCATGAGACTGGGTTGGTACAAAACCACCACAGACTGTACGTCCTGACTCTTTCTGTACATCTGGTGACCTATAACCATGGAAAATGGTTTTCCATTGCACTTTGGCAACATGACTTTTTCGAATTGCCCCAAAAACTACCTCGTGCAAATGCAAACATATTTTTGTGATTTTTTTTTTTTTTTTATTATTATTGATGCATTTCCATTGAGAATCCCTTGAATCCATAATTTCAAATTGCAGGTGTAAATGTGGATGTCAGACATAAGAAAGAGGAAAACAAACCCATATTTCATGAAGTGCTCCCCTTTAATGCTAAATATTTTACTTGTGGAACTCACAAAGGCCTGAAATGCAACATCTAACAACACATTTATAAAAGAAAATTTACACATCTGTAGATTCTGCACCGACCATTGGTGGGCACAGTTCCGCTAATTATCGAATCTAATGCTTTCATTATCGGATTAGCTTTTCATATAACTTTGAAGGCCATCAATGGACCAATTATCTTCCTATAAGTTTTGGTCTGATAATTTTTAGATCGCCAACATGTTTTTAGAGGTGAATAAATCTGCACAGTTAAAAACCTTTGTTAAGTCTGATATCAAAAATTTTAATGCTTAACTAAAACTTTTGTAACAGATAAACAGCTCTATTCTCTGTAAACAGAGGAGAGCTCTGCAGTCAGAGAAGAGCTGGTCACAAAATAATTACTCTTGACACCATACTTAACTCACCGGCAATATCACCCAAGTCATCCTGAGGCATACAGTTTTATCTTATGGTTAAAATTATAACCAAACTAATTTTGGACATGTTATTTAAATTAAAGTCACTTCTGAAGTTTTATAAAGTGAAAACTTCAGCTATATGTCTTAGTTTTAAAGTATTGCACTCATTTTGAAGGTTTTAGTGTAGACATGCTGTGACCAGGTACATTATGGGTAATCTCAGTACAGTCACAACTGGAGAAATGCATTTGAGACACTCTGATCAGGCTCCACACGGACAACAGCATTAAACTTTTTATATTGTGTCCAAAACTGTCGTGAATATATTGTCTGGGTTTGTTATTGTTTGTTTTATGTAAAAATGCCAGAAGCTCAGGTTGCTTCTACATTATTTTCATTTGGAATCACTGAGTTGCAATTGATTCCTGTTTGCTTTATAATGTCCTGCTTATTGTCCTACAACAGTTTGCCATCTTTGTTCCAGAGTAATATATATGTTTGAAATTTGGTTTGCATTCATTAAATTCCATGCAGATTAAACATAGCACACGGATTATTTGGAATATTTGTTTTGGCAAGTTTGCACGGTCTCTACTGGCCAGTAGTGTTCATGGCAGTATTCTCTCTAAGTATTGAGATATCCCATAATCCTTTGCACGCCTGAGAGTTGTTGCAGCCTCTTGCAGCAGCTAAAGAAATAAAAATGTACATTTTGGTTGTATAATGTTCATTTGCAATAGTCTTCGTGATTCTGTTGTTTAAACCACAGCAACTCTCTGGCGTGCGGAAAAACAAACAAAAAAAGGGGTATGCAAAGGATTATGACTAAGGGTCTGCGTGTTTGGGCGCCAGTAAATGACAGTGTTTTATGCATTTTGACCCCGGTTATATCAGACAGTAATCACAACTTGACTTTTGCACATGGGTTTTTTTTTTTACATATGAATAAAATGGCATATTTTACAAAAGCACATTTATATGTAAATACCAACACACGCCACGTCACATTAACGTGTTGGTTTTTCAGTAGAATGGATGAGTCAACCAATCAGTGTTAACGGAGGCTCATTTACCCATAATCCCTTAGGCATCTGTCTGTATTTGTTACAAAACTTCAGAATTAGTGCATTATTTAAAATTGAAAGATGTGTTATATTTTAACTTTGTACAAATGACAGAATTGACAATAATGGAGTTATTCTATCCGGATAATTTTTTATCAAAACCATAAGTCAAAACTGCTTTATTTTCCAAGACCACTACCTCACGACGACACTATATTCTGTTAAGGAATAATGATGTATTTAGTGTATGTGTGTTGAGTTTTGCTGCTCCTCTCAGCTGATTCACTGCTGCAAGCTATGTAATAAACAGGAGCTTCCAGCAGTGGGCAGGACACACAAAGACAGAAGTGCTGACTCATTGTGTGGGTCTGTGGTCGCCTTTAATGCTACCAGAAACGAACGTGGTGTTAAAACTCAAAATCAGCTTGTTAGTAGTTGTTGCAAATGTACCGGAGACAATCCTGAAAGTTATCAGTTAGCTGTAGCTTCGGATCAATTTTTGGGTAGTTTATCGGTGTAGCTACGCTGGTCTGCTCAAAAAGGACTTCACGCTCCTTACTGATGTCCACAGACATTTATTTCTTTATTCAGCTCGTGTAACAGCCATGGAACAACCGTGGGTAACACCCGTGGAACACCGTGAAAACTAAAAAAGACAAAATGCTACATTTAAACTCATATTCATAGACATTAACCCTAAATTACACATTTCGGCTGTAACAAGACAAAACAGCATTATAAAATAACTTTTACCGTGTGCGCCTGTTTGACCAGCAGTAGAATGACACCATAAGCAGATTCTGTATCTTATATGAGTTTTACATGCTGCTCTGACTTTCCTTGTCCCCTTTTCTCTCCCGCTCTACACATATGCCCTTCCGGGTCGAGCAATTACGTGGCTTATTTCCTCTTCAGCACAGGTAATTTCAAAATAAAATAAACATCTTAAGCTGTAAAGCCGTGTTACACATAGCCTTAAATAATCGTGCAGTTATTTACCAAAATGAACAAAGGAAATTTTGTATCATATTCCTGTTGTCGTGGTAACCTATATACAATTCATTTTGGCGTCAGTTACACTCCCACCAAATTACCTTTGATACACAATGAAGATGCTGCACTTTACACTCTTCATTTAAATAAATCAATGGTAATTTCAAAGAAATCATCTACTTTCTACAAGAACGACAAGCTTTTGGATGGGTCTCTCTATAATGGATGGTTTGCGCAAGCGTTCACCCTTCTTCCCCAGTTGCTTGTCTCCAACTTGTAGTGACACCTTTCTAATCAGTCCATCATCACCCTCGTGTACATCTACCACTCTGCCAAGTGTCCATTCATTACGAGGGATGTTTTCATCCTTGACTATCACAATATCACCAACTCTCATGTTGCGCTTAGGGGCATGCCATCGCTGTCTCAGAGTGAGGTTAGCAAGGTATTCTTTCCTCCATCTGTTCCAAAACTGCTCTGTAGCATACTGGACTCTTCTCCAGCGTTTGGTGGCATACACGTCTTCTTGAACAAACTTGCCAGGTGGGGGCAGTGGTACAGCGCATTTCATGGTGATAAGATGATTTGGTGTTAAGGGCTCCAAAGTTGTGGGATCACTGATACTGTTAACAGTGAGTGGGCGACTGTTTACAATGTACATGGCTTCATAAAGAAAGGTTCTTAAAGATGCATCATCCAACCTTCCAGCACTTTGGGCAAGAACTTTACTCAGTACACTTTTTACAGTCCTGATTTGGCGCTTCCATGCGCCTCCAGCATGGCTTGAGCTTGGTGCATTCATGAGGAAGTCGCACTGCTTATTTGCCAAGTATGATGTCACTTTGTCTTTGTCGATTTCTCGTAGAGTTTTTGCCATTTCATTCTTTGCTCCCATGAAGTTAGATCCCTGATCCGATCTGATTTGTCTGATAGCTCCACGGATAGCTATAAAACAGCGTAAAGCATTGATGAATGTATCAGTTGTCATGTCTTCTAGCATCTCTAAATGAATTGCTCTCGAGCTGAGACATGTGAAGAGCATAGCGTTTGTACACTTTGCAGCCTTGTTTGGTACTGAAGGGGCCAAAGCAATCCATACCTACATAGGTGAATGGTGGGGAAGGGTCAATGCGATCACTAGGCAGATCTGCCATTCTTTGTTCCTCTGGTGGTGCACTGGCTCTCTTACACCACACACATTGTCTGATATACTTAGCTACTGCTTTACCTCCTCCAACAATCCAAAACCCATTAGCTCTGATCTCATTTAAGGTTTGACCTTGATGCTGTGTCTTCTCATGACAGTGTCCAATAATGAGCCTTGTAATAATGCTGTCTTTAGGGAGTATTGCAGGATGCTTCACCTCAAAATGTGTGGATGCCTTCCTTAGCCTACCTTCAACTCTCATCACACAGTCCTTGAGGAATGGATCAAGCTGATAGAGTCTGTTATTACAGGGCAACTTTCCTGTTTTCTGTTCAAGGTTATTCAGCTCTTCCTGAAAAGCATTTTGTTGTGCAAGTTTAACAAGGGTCAATGTGGCTTGTCTCCTTTGTTCCACATCTGGTGGCTCCGATGTCTTTATTTTCTTTGCCATTCGTTGAATGCGTGCAACAACATTGACTGCAGTAGTCCATTTGGAGAGTTGTGACAAATGTTCTGCAATGCCCCATTGTTGTTCCAACTCAGTATCCAGCACTTGTATGGCCTTTACCTCTGGATCTCCCACCAACAGTTCCGGAATGTTTTGTTCTGTTACTATCTCTCTTTCCCATAAAAATCTGGGACCTGTGAACCAGTTTGAGTCAATAAGGTCAGTGACTTTTAGGCCACATGAGGCGTGGTCAGCTGGATTTTCTGCAGTGGCAACATAATACCACTGTTCTGGGTTTGTAGTTTCGCGGATTCTCTGTACACGATTGGCTACAAAAACATGGAATCTTTTGGCCTCATTGTTGATATAGCCTAGAACTACCTGTGAGTCTGTCCAATAGTATTCCCTGTCAACTTTGAGCTCTAGTTCTCTTTTTAGCATAGAGCTCACAGCAGCAGAAGTTACAGCCGCTGTTAGTTCTAGTCTTGGGATAGTGACTATTCTGGTTGGCGCAACCCTTGCTTTGCCCATGACTAAAGTGCAGTGCACTTGTTGGTCACTCACCAACCTGAGGTAGGAGCACTGGCCATACCCTTGACTGCTTGCATCAGAGAAGTGATGAAGTTCAACTCTCAGGACTTCACCAAAGTTTATGGGTTTGAAGCATCTGGGGATCTGGATCATTTTGAGATTTTCTAAATCTTTCAGCCAACCCTCCCACCTTAGCTTCAGTTCAGTAGGTAGCGGATCGTCCCACCCAATGCCTTTCTGACACATTTCTTGCAACACTTTCTTTCCTTCTAAAATGAAAGGGGCCAGGAACCCTAAGGGATCATAAAGAGATGCCACAACAGAGAGAATACCACGGCGTGTCAGTGGTTTCTCATCAAATGTCACCTGGAAGAAAAAGTTGTCATTTTCTACATTCCATCTTATGCCTAATACTAGTTGCACTGGAAGGTCATTGTAGTTGAGGTCCACGTCCTTTATCTCAACTGCACGTTCCATTACATCGATTGTGTCTAGTACGTCTCTGCTGTTGGAAAGAAACTTGTGAAGGTGCAGCTTCCCTTTGGCACACAAAGCTTGGGCCTCCTTTAGAAGCTCAATTGCCTCTCCAACAGTTTCCACACTTATGAGGCCATCATCCACATAAAAATGCCTTTTAACAAAGTTGGCTGCTAGCGGGTACTCTCTCTCATTTTCATTGGCCAGATGTTTCATACCGTAATTAGCACAACCTGGGGATGAGGATGCTCCGAAGAGGTGGACTTTCATGCGGTATTCTGTGGGCTCCAAGTCTGTGTTCCCATTTTCCCACCAGAGAAACCTCAAATAGTCTCTATCCTCTGATCTGATGTGGAACCTGTGAAACATCTTTTCTATGTCACACATAAGTGCAATGGGGTGCTTACGGAAACGACATAGTACTCCCGTGAGGCCATTTGTGAGATCAGGCCCTGTCGTTAAGTGGTCGTTTAAAGCTGTCCCTTCAAACTTTGCAGAGCAGTCAAATACCACCCTGATCTTGCCTGGTTTTCTCGGGTGATAAACACCTTGGTGTGGTATATACCAGACATTTCCTATAGTCGGCTTTGAGTCTGTCTTTTCAGCATCGCCATCTCTGAAAACTCCTTCCATGAACTTCACATAGTCATTTTTAAACTTAGGATCTCTGTCCAGTTTCCTTTTGAGGTGCTTCAAACGAACCAGAGCCAGACTCTTGTTGTTTGGGAGTTGGGGGCGTGCCTTAAATGGAAGGGGCATTTCAAGATGACCATGCTCATTTTGATGGATCCCTTCTTTTAGGATTTGGAGGAATTGGATATCCTCTTGTGATATATCACTCTCGTTTGGTTTGGTATCTGCAAAATCTGACTCGAGTACTTTAATAATGGCAGTTGGGGTTACGGGGGGTATCTCTTTCACAGCCACATGATGACATAGACCAGTTACATTGCTTGCATTTGCCAACTGTGGTGCCCCTCCTACAATGCTCCAGCCTAGGTCTGTTCTGACAGCATAAGGCTCGTTGTCATCTCCAGTGATGACCTCTCTGGGAGCTAGGGCTCTGGAACAGTCGTAGCCTATCAGCAATCCAACTGCACAGTCCATTAAAGGGGGAATCTCTTGAGCAATGTTTGCGAGATGTTTCCATTTGCTGGCTGTTTGACAAGTAGGAATGTGTGTGCGCTCAAGTGGAATGAAGTCTCTTGTGTAAGCTGGAGGTAGGTCGATGCACGTATTGGAGAAGAATCCTCTGACCTTAAGTCCTTGTGCTCTTTGACTCTTCACAATAGTGTCCCTTTTGACCATAGTTGCGAGCTTTAGTTTTACTGGCTCTAACACTGCCTGCAGCTTTCCACACACTTCCTGATCAACAAACGTGTGGGTGCTTTGCGTATCTAATAGCGCATACACCAAGGTTTCACTGCTAGGAGAATTAGTTGACGAAATCCACACTGGCACAATCATTGAGGTGCTTCCATTCTTGCTTCCTTCCACTGAACAAGAGAGTGAGGCCATGTTCTCATCTGCTGTAATTTGTACAGGTTTGTCTGCTGGAGAGTGATCTCCATGCAGAGGAGTTGGATGGCTTCTTTTGCATATGCTGCACGTGGCTCTGTTTTTACAGTCTTTAGAGATGTGACCTGTCCTCAGGCATGCAAAGCACAGTTTGTTTTCATGTACATAGTTTTTCTTATCATCCACAGACATTTCTGTTAGCCTTGGACATTTATGTATGGTGTGATTTTCTCCACAGCAAATGCACTTGCTTGTGCTGGAGTTTTGTGGCCGGTATGTCTCTTTTCTTTTGCTTATCAGTGTCTCTTTATTTCCTCTATGTCAGACTTAGCTGTGAAGGTTGCAGTGTCTGAAGCCTTTACACGGGTGACAAAGGCATTTGCTTTTGTGCGTTTTGTTTCTCTCGCTAGGATTTCTGCAGGTGGCTTTAAAGCGTGTAAGGACGACACTGGGTTACAGGCTATGCGTGCCTCCTTAGAGATAAAGGAGGCAAAGTCTTTAAAGCTTGGATAGTTCTCACTTTTATCCAGCTGTTCTGTTACATAGCGATTCCACCTGGACGTTATCCAATCTGGGAGTTTGACCAACAACTTCTGGTTCTCCTCACAATCATCTAGCACTTGTAGACCTTTTATGTGAGGCATGGCATTGCTACATGTTTGCAGGAAATCACTGAATTCTCTCAGTTTGACATACTCTTTCCCCCCGATTTTTGGCCATTTGTTGAGTTTCTCTCTGAAAGCACGTTGCACTACAAATGAATGACCATATCTTGCATTGAGCCTATCCCATGCTTCCTTATAGGCTTCCTCATCTTTACGGTAGAAACTACCTTCAAGAGTAGATTTAGCTTCTCCTGCCATGTATTTTTGCAGATAAAATAGCCTGTCTGCAGGATTTGAGCATCGTCTCTCTATTAGAGCCTTAAAACGTGTGCTCCACTCTATGAACTTTAAAGGTTCACCGTAAAACACAGCAGGCTCTGGGGCAGGTAACTGAGTGAGAGCTATTGACTCTTGAACCATCTGTACAATGGCTGACTCATTTTTTATGACTGGCTGATCATCACATTCAATGTAAGAGGTGGACAGCGTAGGGCTTACTTTGCCGTGTGCACATCTCTCTTTTTTCTTTAATCTCCTCTTCTGTGTAGACTTTCAGCTTTGCCTGCATTACTTCAATGTCTCTTTGGTTTTCAAGTTTTTTCAATTGTTGACGATGAGCTTCAATAGCTTCTTCCAATTCCATTTCAGCTTTCTTTGCAGCTAGTTGTGCGGCCGTCTCCGCTCTCTTGTTTGTTTCTTCTTCTATTAGTCGTAGTCTCATTAACCGCACCGAGTCCAAAGTTACAGCACAGCATGCATCAACTTTCCTCCGAATTTCTTGACTTGGGACTGCTTGCCTTCTAATGTTGTCATAGGTTTCTTTCAATTCGGAATCAAGCATTTCAACATCATCCATCATGTCACACAAGTCCTTTCCTGAGCATGCTTCCTTTAATCTTGTGCGAGTATCTCTTACTTTAGTTTTCCACTTGTCATAGAGTGATTGGAACTTCTTTTGCTTTTGGTCTAACTCCTGTTCCTTGAGTTCTTGCATTTTAGGTGTAAAATGTCTTTCACAGGAGGATTTTCTTATTTCTCTTCCAGACTGATCAGTTATAGCATACATTTCCTTTGGTCTTACAGCTGCCTCTGTATGTACTTCCCCTTGTTGGCTCATGGTCAATTTGGTTATCATTTTGTAACAAGGAATTGTCATTGGAAGTCATTTTGTATTTTTCTTGCTTTATTTTCTGTCGTTTCGTTATTCATTTGACTTTTTATTTATCCATCAGTAGCTCTGGCCATTCATAACTACACAATTTGCCCTTAAGATGCGCATTTGCACTTGGTCTTGCAGCTGCAGATGAAACTTTGAACTCTGAAGCCTTGGCTTGCTGCAGGATGCGAAGAACTCTGGCGCCGCCTTGTGGGTGTAGGACGAAACAGCCTCAGCACGATGGATCAGGTCACGTTTTCACTGTAGCTACGCTGGTCTGCTCAAAAAGGACTTCACGCTCCTTACTGATGTCCACAGACATTTCTTTATTCAGCTCGTGTAACAGCCATGGAACACCCGTGGAACACCGTGAAAACTAAAAAAGACAAAATGCTACATTTAAACTCATATTCATAGACATTAACCCTAAATTACACATTTCGGCTGTAACAAGACAAAACAGCATTATAAAATAACTTTTACCGTGTGCGCCTGTTTGACCAGCAGTAGAATGACACCATAAGCAGATTCTGTGTCTTATATGAGTTTTACGTGCTGCTCTGACTTTCCTTGTCCCCTTTTCTCTCCCGCTCTACACATATGCCCTTCCGGGTCGAGCAATTACGTGGCTTATTTCCTCTTCAGCACAGGTAATTTCAAAATCAAATAAACATCTTAAGCTGTAAAGCCGTGTTACACATAGCCTTAAATAATCGTGCAGTTATTTACCAAAATGAACAAAGGAAATTTTGTATCATATTCCTGTTGTCGTGGTAACCTATATACAATTCATTTTGGCGTCAGTTACAATCGGTTTAGCTTTATAAAAGATAGCTTTTCAGTTAGTTGATTACCTGTTATCGAAGCTAACTTTTTGGTTAGCTGTGCCCACCACTGGTACAGACATATGTATTTCAGGACAGACCAGTGGTGGACAAAACATCAGTTGATTGGTTTCATTGTAATCTTGTTGACAGGCAAATGTGTAACAGAGTGAAATGAAAACAGGAAAAACAATCATAAATAACAACTGATTTCATTCCAGTTGACACCTTTTCATTCATGTTCCTTTTTTCCCACTTGGGGTCATCACAGTAGATTTAATATGGATCTGGATGTTGATCTGGCATAATCTGTACACCTGTCCATCCTGACAACTCCATATTCCACGGAGAATGGGTATGGGCAGTCTTGATCCAGGAACCTTCTGGGTGGGAAGCGTGAACCACTTTGCCACCACATTTTTTCCTTTGTGTTAAAGTGTTGCCATGATATACTTCCTGTACATTTCACAATAAAAGCATAACTCATGAAAATAATTATATGCGCTGAATCAATCAAAACATTTTATTGTGATACAGCAGAAGGAACTCAATCAACCGAACAACCAGGAATAAATCCAAGGAATAAGTCAGAAAAGAGAAAATGTTTCAAACACCCGACTGGAATGAATCGACCGAGTTAACGGCTTGTGGAGAGATGCGGCTGCATAGCTGAATGAAACACATTCATGTTTGGTCTCACTGTGGATGATTGAATGAGTAAAACCTCCTGAACTCTGCTGAACTTTGCTGGCAGTGAAGCTTCAAAACCACAGAAGGAGAGGCAGGCCAAGCTTCCCCCTGTGTGCAACATGCACAGCCATTCCTGCATATTCAATACGCAGCACAATGCAACTCTATACAAGCCCATTGTGAATGGGGCTTTATTGTTGGTCTTGGTTCCTCCCATAGATATATATTTGAAATGGAAACCACCTTTAGGCCATGGGACATGTAATCAATATATGCCTAATTTTTCATGTTCGTGCAACACTGGTGGGGAAACCTAAAACTGGTATGGCTACAGTAGTGTTCAGAAAAATAGTAGTGCTATGTGACTAAAAAGATTAATCCAGGTTTTGAGTATATTTGTTATTGTTACATTGGAAACAAGGTACCAGTAGATTCAGTAGATTCTCACAAATCCAACAAGACCAAGCATTCATGATATGCACACTCTTAAGGCTATGAAATTGGGCTATTAGTAAAAAAAGTAGAAAATGAATCATGAATTTATGATGTGCACATCAGGAATTTATGATGTGCAGTTGATGAAAACGCGTGTTTTCTTATGGTACATCAAGTTTACTGTGGTTAATGTTTTCCACAGATCATCAGATTGGTGATTAAAATGGATTGAGAACATTATCCAAACTATTGTGAAGTACTGTAAGGTCTTTTCTTACATCTGCAGCAGGGGTGGGGGACAAATTTATACCACGTACTTGATGAAAAATTATTATTAGCAGGTCATATTACATGTAGCGCCATGGCCTTGAATCGCCCTGATTAAATAAAATATATTAATCCTGTCTCAACAACAAAAACAACTGGAGACAGAGACTGCGTTTCCACCCCCAGTTGAGAAATTCCTAAGTCATCTGGAGATCTTCAGATACGTTTTGGAGACGTCCCCCGATGGTCCAACACTGCTTCGCAGAGGAAAAACAAAACTGTAATTCAAAGTTCTTCAAAGGGAAGCCCTTGCCTTTTTTCGGTTAAATGTCAGTCATTATGAATTACATGACATTATAATGGCTTCACGTCAGAATCTGAGCTTCTCCATGCCAGGAGAACACAAATTTTATGATCAAACTAAGGCAGGAACCTCTCAAGACTGCAAAACCTTCCCCCCATAACATGTGGTCATAAACTTTGTCCTGACAATCAGCTTTTATCTTTAAAGCAAAGGAAAATACCTTTGGTTTGAAATAAAATTTTAGATCAGTATTTATTTCATTTATATTTAAAGACTTCTAATGTTTGTTTGCAGTGATTATTCAACCAAAATGCTTTGCATGTAGTCATTCCATTTATTGATATGTGCTCTTGCCACTGATGTTGTTCAAGTGTGGTTCTGCTTCCATCGTCAAATGTTGATGAAGTATTCTGTTTTAACCCAGAGGATGTGTTTAAGTGACAATGAATAATGTGTCCATTTGAGTGTCTTAGAATAATAGTATACCGCAAATTAATTAATGTGTTTAAATAGTTGAATCATTTCTGTCTGCCCTCTGAGGACATGAAGTTCTCTTTGAGATTACACACCCTAAATGGGCAGAGTTTGGTGACATCATTCCCCCTTTAAGAAGTCAGGACAGAGCCTTGCTCGACTCTTCTACTAGTCCGACGGCTAAGGGACAAATTTTAGGGGAATCAGGCACTTTTATACAAAAGCGCCAAAACTTTATCAGAGGTATGTTATAGTGTCCTGAAGTATATAAGATCAGGAGACATTGAATCCATAAACGTCTACACTCTTAAAACTTGGGTTTAAGAGAATAACCATTTTCAGCCCTCTACAGCATATAATTCATGACAAACTCTTATCCAAATGTCTTTTTAAGTTCATATTATAAACTTGAAGGTTATGAAAAATGTATTAAGGCTAAGTAGGGATGCTTCAAATGTACTTCAGTGTGCTTACACTCTTAGAAAAAGCGTTAATCTAGGGAAAGTGACTAAATATTGTCTAACTCATTGTGAATATCAATATAGCTATGCAATATAGCTGTTTGCGAGCATAGGGCAAAGGAAAGATGCTACTCATGCACTCTAACATATTTACACTCTAAAATAACAACAGTGATTGAACGGAAAGAAATGCTTTTTATTAATTACAAGAAATCAATTTTGTTTTTATGGCCATAACCATTATTATTATTGTTGTTGTTATTATTTTATGTTATTGGTATTAAGATGATTATCACCATATTTTTTAACTGAAAACATTGTAATTACCTGGTTGGCAAACTTCCTAGTTACTACTACTCTCTACAACTTTCATGCTAGGAAGATCACAGTGACCTAATTTTATGTCTCAGAGGTAGAGGCCTGTTAAAGATCCCTACAGGCCTGAAATGAGTCCTGTACCTCTTTCCATTTTGAAACATACCACCCTGCTAATGTATAAGGATGTACGACAACGTATGACGCCGCATGACGGACGATACATGATCACATAAGCTCAGTATAGCTTTGCACTAGTTGCAGTAGCGATTCTCTACAGCTTAACAATGTCCAATCTTGATCACTGGCCCCCTACATAATAACCATATGATCGTACTGTCATATAAATAGCAAAATATACACTGTATTATAACCATGCAAACACCCTTTTAAAAAAAGCAGGATACAGGGCTAAAATCAAATGTGTCCTGCTTTGACATTACTTAATATAACCTAAAGAGTCCCTGGACAAAGTTTGGTGCTTTTGTAAAAAAGTGCACGATTCTATCCCTTGACTGCTGGACTATACTGCCCCCTTCTGCCTTCTCTCTTTGCTCTCTTCTTTGTAAACGCTTATTTTTTACTTTAACCTGGCGCTTTAAGGTGCGTCAAATCTTTTGACCAAGATGGAAAATAATTATAGATTACACTGTAGTTGTTGTGTGTTGGGGGGTGTGGCTGGATGTTTTGGTGTTCTTTTCTTTTCTTTGCTCTTCAGGTGGCATGAGAACTGATTCTTCTGTGGAGAAGGTGCTGGCTGAAGAATCCTCACCCTCATCAACATCATGTGTAGCACCTGTGACTGGTGCTCACATGCAACCTTAAAGACTTTCAGCTGAAGCAGATAATTGGATGGCGTTCTGCATTTAAGGCATGTGTGATTCAAGCAGAACTGCCGGGAACTCGACCTTGTGATGTCCGTTTGTGAGAGGCTGAGGACCGCGCCTGGGTTTGACACATCGAGCCCGTGAAGCAAGGAAGGGTGGGGACACTTGCTGTCAGCACACATTAAAGGTGATTAAGTGTTCGACTAATTGTTGATAGTAACTTGGTGTTTTGTTACGCAGTATACTGGAATTGTGATGAGAATTGTGCAGTTTGCTTCTCACTGCTGTGGCGTGCAGGATAAGTGATCCTCCACTTGTTGTGAGAAGCTGCTCATTTGCATAAAGTTAAAAAATACAGACCTGAATGTGTTGCTGATAGCGTGTGTCTTTTGGAAGATATTGTTGTAACTGCTGACTTACCTCACCTCTTCTTTGCTTCACAGAGAGTCAGTTTGTCGTGTCCACCTGGGGGGTGTTTGTCTGGTGGTAGTGGATCCAGGAACGCCGGGCTTCTATCCTTTTGGGCGCTTAAGAGCGTGCCAACAGTCACTCCACCAGAAGGACGTTCCTTTAGTTTTGTACACATTATTATGCACAGGTGAAAAATAAATTGTTTCTGTTGTTGGAACCGCTTTCTGGTTATTTTTAGCGCTGGGTTCCGTCTGACGCAGGTCCGCTCCTCAACCCGCGTTGACACATAACAGTAGTTCCCGGCCATTCCATAATGGACCCAGCGGCAGAAGCGGTTCCTTTTGCCGAAAAAGTTCAAGAACACTTGGAGAAAATATGGGAGCAATTACAGCATCTCACAAACCAAATTAAACAAACAGACGCCCGTGTTACGGAGCTTGCAGCGCAAGCCGCTCCGCTTCCTGCTGCTCCAGCTGCGGCATCATCGATACTAGTGCAGATAACTCCGTCACCCAGAGATTCCGCATCCGAACCGATTGTTTGTCGTCCGGAGCCTTGTGCGGTGATGCAATGTTCTCTGGTTTCTGCTCAGTCAGGTTGGAGCGCTGCAGCTTTTCGAGGAATGTTTGTAGATGGGTTAAATGAGTCATTAAAAGACGAGCCGGCAGTCCGTGACGAGCCAAACGATTTAGATGAGCTAATATCGTTGGTGATTCGTCTAGATGATCGGATGAAGGAGCGTGGACTCGAGAGAGGACGCCCATCAGAGCGGGTTTTTTCGTCTCGGGGCTTTCCCCGACACAGATCTGGGCCGCCTCTTCTTCGCCCCACTGAAGCTCCTCCGACGGGACCTCTGGCTCCTCCTGTTGACGAGCCCATGCGGCTCGGACCAGCAGAGATTACTGTATTGCCCCGACATGTAAGCGTCAAGAGAAATAATGGTGACGTATCTCCAAGTGTTCTGGGATAGGCAAAATAACACACATAAAAAAAAAATAAAAAAAATCTAGCACGAGTAAATGTTTTGTTTTCTTTAAATAGGGGTTATAATTGTATGGGGAGTCAGAGGCGTATCTGGTGGAGTGATTGTTAGGCAGTTAGAAGTCCGCCTGGGCTCACTTAATTGTTAATTTTTCTGTGTTTTTAGGTATTTTCTGTTTGGGTTGTTGGGTCGTTTTATTTTGTTGTTTTTTTTTATTTCTCTACATCCCTAACCCCAACCTCACTTGCCCCAAGACCGTTTGTCTTGTGGGTTGTGGGGTGGTGCAGGTTGGTCACGCTGAGCATTCTCAGAAGACCTCTGCACCTGGTGGGGGGGGGGGGGGGTGTTAGAGGCGTTTTTCTTGGTTTGGTTAGGGCCCGGTTCCACTCCAGCCTCGGTGAGCCTTTGTACCGTTCGTCATTGGTGTTGCCGGGGTGTGGTGCAGCGGAGACTTACCTCAGTCGGAGGGGTGGGCTGATCTGTTGCCGTTCGCCATTTCGGTAGTTCCACCCCTCCCGAGAGGCTGGGGTATGGTCGAGTTGGGGCACCGGACGTATTTCCGGTTCTCTGCTGTGCCTTGGGGTTGGAGCTGGGTTAGTTTTTTCCTGTTCCCTTCTCCGGCTTAATGTTTTGAGCCGTTCGCCAAAGTTGAGCCGCCGAGGGGCTCTGGGAGGGACCCGGGGTCTTTTGGGGTGCCGGGGAGGGTAACAGGGTTTACGGTCGTTTTATATCCCCCCGGGGTTGTTTTTGGTAGTCCTCCGGGGGTTGATTTTTGATTTTGTTCTGTTTCCTTCCGGGTTCCACCTCCAGGGTTGATGGGACGGTCCTCTGGGGGGGAATAGGCTTGGGGCCAACTAGCCAAGTGTGACCGGGTCTGGGGTTCCGGGGTTGTGGGGAGGGTACCTCCTGGGGTTGATGGTACGGTCCTCTGGGGGGCGCCGTTTGCTCCATGTACACCTGGGGACCTTTGTGGGATTATGGTTCTGGCTGTTCCTCCTGGAACTGGCGATGAAGGCCTTCTGGGGGGGGTTGGGCTCTGCAGGTCATTCTGGGGGGGTTGTTTGTTTTCTTTTATGCATTTACGTTTGTATTGTGTTTGTGGGGCTGTGTTGGGTTTTTGCGTTTGGGAGTTTTTTTCTTCCCGGGGTTTGATGGGACGGTCCCCTGGGGAGGTTTTGGGTGGGTTTTATGTTTTTTTTCTGTGTGTTGAATTGTACTGGGGAATGTTTTGAGGCTTTTGTTGATTCCAGCCGGCCTTCCAGCTGCGGTGCCTGTCCTGCTGTCTGTGGTGGACCTTAGGAGCGTGGTGCTGTCTGCTTCCTGACGTGGACCCCGGAGGGAGGTGCTGTTCTCGGGCCTGGTCTGTTCGGTCGCCGGGAGGCTTCCCGTTGATGGGGGGGTACTGTTGTGTGTTGGGGGGTGTGGCTGGATGTTTTGGTGTTCTTTTCTTTGCTCTTCAGGTGGCATGAGAACTGATTCTTCTGTGGAGAAGGTGCTGGCTGAAGAATCCTCACCCTCATCAACATCATGTGTAGCACCTGTGACTGGTGCTCACATGCAACCTTAAAGACTTTCAGCTGAAGCAGATAATTGGATGGCGTTCTGCATTTAAGGCATGTGTGATTCAAGCAGAACTGCCGGGAACTCGACCTTGTGATGTCCGTTTGTGAGAGGCTGAGGACCGCGCCTGGGTTTGACACATCGAGCCCGTGAAGCAAGGAAGGGTGAGGACACTTGCTGTCAGCACACATTAAAGGTGATTAAGTGTTCGACTAATTGTTGATAGTAACTTGGTGTTTTGTTACGCAGTATACTGGAATTGTGATGAGAATTGTGCAGTTTGCTTCTCACTGCTGTGGCGTGCAGGATAAGTGATCCTCCACTTGTTGTGAGAAGCTGCTCATTTGCATAAAGTTAAAAAATACAGACCTGAATGTGTTGCTGATAGCGTGTGTCTTTTGGAAGATATTGTTGTAACTGCTGACTTACCTCACCTCTTCTTTGCTTCACAGAGAGTCAGTTTGTCGTGTCCACCTGGGGGGTGTTTGTCTGGTGGTAGTGGGTACAGGAACGCCGGGCTTCTATCCTTTTGGGCGCTTAAGAGCGTGCCAACAGTCACTCCACCAGAAGGACGTTCCTTTAGTTTTGTACACATTATTATGCACAGGTGAAAAATAAATTGTTTCTGTTGTTGGAACCGCTTTCTGGTTATTTTTAGCGCTGGGTTCCGTCTGACGCAGGTCCGCTCCTCAACCCGCGTCGACACATAACAGTAGTAATATAAAAAAACCCTCAATGGTAACACCTAAAAAAGTTGATGGGGTGGAGTCAATTACTGTCACCTCCTTTGTATGAAATATGAAGTCCACAATTTTTGCAGTATTATGTTTGACAAGTCTGATTTGAAATTATCACTTCTCTTCTCTCTTCTCTGAAGTGTCAGGACCCCAAAGACAGGACAATCCCAGGACCCTTCCCCAAGGACCCCAGGGAATGGATGACACCCCAGATTGAACAAGATCATACAATGCACATAAACACAAAATACCAAATTTTTTTGCACAGCTGATATTTGCGTTTAGATAGTTACGACTGAAAAATAATGAAAATACAAAGGATTGAAATTGCAGAAACTGTCCTATCATGTGCATTGTACATCATGTTAACAAAGACACAGTATGACTCTAATAATCAACACAGACAGGTTATATAGGTTGAGTTTGTAGCGTCAACAGCAGATGCTACTATTATTGTGAACACCCCCTTTTCTACTTTTTTTTTTTTAACTAATAGCCCAATTTCATAGCCTTAAGAGTGTGCATATCATGAATGCTTGGTCTTGTTGGATTTGTGAGAATCTACTGAATCTACTGGTACCTTGTTTCCCATGTAACAATAAGAAATATACTCAAAACCTGGATTAATCTTTTTAGTCACATAGCACTACTATTATTCTGAATACTACTGTACACGGTTTGGAGCCTCTCATTATTTTCACCATCAATATCTTCATCAGAAACTTCCTCATCTTCTTCAAAAACAATCGATATGTCATTTAAATCTTCGCTATAATCGCTCACTATGCCTTCGCTGTCTGTGTCTGCCGTATTGGTAAACAGAGCCGCGCTGTGACATATTTACTCTCATGACGTCACATCCATCTCAGCGAAAAAGTAGGTCAACTTGGAGGTGGTAAATTCAAATTCTCAGATGGGTAACGAAACGTCTAAATCCTTGTTACTGTAACGTGTGTGTTAGTTTTTACAAATAAATTTGTATTTGTAAATATGTCATTTTTTCATTTGTTAAAAAAAAACGGCAATTTGAAATCTGAAAATTCTGTTATGTGTGATTCAGCACATGTAGCAAATGTGTGGCAATTGGTATTCACACTGCCATGAACACTGTCATCTACTGGGTGGGAGTTGGAATGTTTTTGGGCAAATTACACGCAAAGTGAAAATACAAAGAAAAAGTGACGATGCGGTGGAAAGAGTTACGGTTTGTTTATGATCTGAAGCTCCAACATGTTAAGGTGGCTATGCCGGCGAGAGAACGTAGCTAATCTGGTTAGCTGTGTAGGCAAAAAGTCACCTATAAGACCGCTGGCATTTGCCTAGTCTTCCCTTCTCCACTGGGAATGGAAAACAACTGCACTTTTCACGACTGCTTCGGTGACTGCAGTGGAAAACATAACAGTACACCATTTTCCCG
This sequence comes from Thalassophryne amazonica, assembly GCF_902500255.1. Lineage (NCBI taxonomy): Eukaryota > Metazoa > Chordata > Actinopteri > Batrachoidiformes > Batrachoididae > Thalassophryne > Thalassophryne amazonica. Next base: position 66,625,213 of record NC_047116.1, read on the forward strand.
TGTGATATTATGCTGCGTACAACCCCAGTTCCAATGAAGTTGGGACGTTGTGTAAAATGTAAATAAAAACAATACAATGATTTGCAAATCCTCTTCAACCTATATTCAACTGAATACACCACAAAGACAAGATATTTAATGTTCAAACTGCTAAACTTTATTGTTTTTGTGCAAATATTTGCTCATTTTGAAATGGATGCATGGATGCTTGCAACACGTTTCAAAAAAGCTGGGACAGTGGTATGTTTACCACTGTGTTACATCACCTTTCCTTCTAACAACACTCAATAAGTCTTTGGGAACTGAGGACACTAATTGTTGAAGGTGGAATTCTTTCCCATTCTTGCTTGATGTACAACTTCAGTTGTTCAACAGTCCAGGGTCTCCGTTGTTGTATTTTGCGCTGCATAATGCGCCACAAATTTTCAATGGGCGACAGGTGTGGACTGCAGGCAGGTCAGTCTAGTACCTGCACTCTTTTACTACGAAGCCATGCTGTTGTAACACGTGCAGAATGTGGCTTGGCATTGTCTTGCTGAAATAAGCAGGGACGTCCCTGAAAAAGACGTTGCTTGGATGGCAGCATGTGTTGCTCCAAAACCTGGATGCACCTTTCAGCAATGATGGTGCCATCACAGATGTGTAAGTTGCCAATGCCATGGGCACTAACACCCCCCCATAGCATCACAGATGTTGGGTTTTGAACTTTGCGCTGGTAACAATATGGATGGTCATTTTCCTCTTTTGTCCGGAGGAAACAACGTCTATGATTTACAAAAACAATTTGAAATGTGGACTCATCAGACCACAGCACTTTTCCACTTTGCGTCTGTCCATTTCATATGAGCTCAGGCCCAGACAAGGCGGCGGTGTTTCTGGATGTAGTTGATGTATGGCTTTTGTTTTGCATGATAGATTTATAACTTGTACTTGTAGATGTAGCGGCGAACTGTGTTAACTGACAATGGTTTTCTGAAGTGTTCCTGAGCACACGCGGTAAGATCGTTTACACAATGATGTCGGTTTTTAATGTACTGCCATCTAAGGGATCGAAGGTCACGGGCATTCAGTGTTGGTTTTCGGCCTTGCCGCTTACGTGTAGAAAGTTCTCCAGATTCTCTTAATCTTCTGATTATATTATGGACTGTAGATGATGGAATCCCTAAATTCCTTGCAATTGAATGTTGAGAAACATTGTTCTTAACCTGTTGGACTATGTTTTCACTCAGTTGTTCACAAAATGGTGATCCTCACCCCAGTCTTTGCTTGTGAATGGCTGAGCCTTTTGGGGATGCCCCTTTTATACCCAATCATGACACTCACCTGTTTCCAATTAGGTGTTCTTTGAGCATTCGTCAACTTTCCCAGTCTTTTGTTGCCCCATCCCAACTTTTTTGAAATGTGTTGCAGGCATCCATTTCAAAATGAGCAAATATTTGCACAAAAACAACAAAGTCTATAAGTTTGAATATTAAATATCTTGTCTTTGTGGTGTATTCAACTGAATATAGGTTGAAGAGGATTTGTAAATCATTGTATTCTGTTTTTATTTACATTTTACCCAACGTCCCAACTTCAATGGAATTGGGGTTGTAATCAATTTGAAATATTATCAATTGCGTTGTATATTTTACTGAGTGACAATAAATATTGTACAGATAAGTACATGTATACTTGACAGTTGACACTTGTATGGTGAAAATTGAGATCATTTAATTTAAAAATCTGATATCAAGCACGTTTTCTGTCCATTTTTTTTGCCTGATCCCGGACAACAACCAAAGGTATTTTAACCTTACTGACAGAAAAGATTTCCATTTTAGACAAAAGGTTTTGACACTCTACAAATTTGATGCAGACATTTTGTCATTAATTTTGTATAAAATGATTGGACCAAAAAACAAAACAAAAAACAAAACATATGATTATAATCCAATGAGCCCATGACAGTCAGCCAATTTCCTGAATAAGACTATGCACTTGGGCTTTAAATGGATTTTATGATGGAGAACATGAAACGCTAAAAAAAAAGTTTTATAGATTTGGATCTCAGAGGTGATCATGTTTGGTCTACTACACCATCGTGTCTATTGCGATATCACTGACTGTTCAAGTTCAAGTTAAAATTATTTCTGAAATGATTCATTTTCATGTTTTGTGAGCAGCTTTCTGATGTGGGGAATAAACATTTTCTGAACAACAATAACATTTTTCAAATTTCCGTTCAAGAATAAAATTGCCCCCTATGTGCTCCACGAAACAGAGCTTTCGATGGTCATGTACTGTGGCCTACTTCTCAAATTGGCCTTTTGATCTTAAACCCAAATATTTTCAGTGTGCAGCAAAGGCAAAGGAATCAGCCTCACTGTTTCAGTACTTTTAGAGTGGGACAGTGTCTCACACACACAAGTGGAAAATAGCCATGTGTTTATTTAAATACAAAGTAAATAAAAAAAGCAGCCTGTTAAGATACAAACAAACAAGGATTTGTTTCATCATTACTTAACTATTTTTGTTTCTCATGCTTCGATTAAGAGGCCTCGAACTCCCACTGTGCTGCTTTTCTGGACTGACCAATCAGAAAAGAGGCTGGAGCTTGTGTGACATCATCGTTTGTGACATCAGAGGCTCTAAACTCAGCAATGTCAGTCTAGGATATTCTTTTAGCAAACAGTTGTTTTTACGAAATGTGACCTGTTGGCCCTGACCCCACTGACAACCTGGGACCTGCCACACAAAAGTAGGATTCAGACATCCAGGATAAATGACTGAGCTGCGTTCAACGAATCCCAAACAAGAGCATCCAGGCTTAAATGGTTGCACAAAGGCCAAGCCAGGATGACCAGACACGGATTCATCAAGCCAAGTAAAACCAATCCTGGAACAGTGTGCCCCCGCCACTTCCTCAAAGAGACTCCACCGATTCACGATGACAAACTAGAGCAGTAGTAGAGAAGCTTGAATCTTCGACTGGACTAGGTTGCTTGACGCAAGGACGTTTCGCTTCAAAGCGCAGAAGCTTCCTCAGCTAAAATTCTTGCTCTGGTAGTCTGACTTCTGTCTTGACTCTTGTAGAGAAGAACAGAAGCCACAAAAGCTGGAGTTTTAAACCTAACCAGACCCCTCCTACCGAGAGGCAGACTGCTATTGGCTAATGACCAAACAATTGCTTTAATTAGCACCTATTGTGCTTTAGTTAGCACCCTCCTAATGACAGGGTAGCTGTCCCTCCTAATGATGGGATGACGCCTCTCCAGACAGCTCTCCTGACGAGTCTCCTGATGACGTGAATGACTCATTACCATGAACAAAAGACTGAAACTGCTTTAACCTGAGTACCCCATTGTAAACAGGGGACAAAGCGTCCCCAATACCCCATAATGACATGAAAAAAGTTTTTTTTTTTTTTTTTTAAGATTTTTGCAAATTTATTAAAAATACAAAACTAAGAAATCACACGTACATAGGTATTCACAGTCTTTGACATGAACCTCTAAATTGAGCTCAGGTGCATCCTGTTACCACTTGAGATGTTTATTCAGCTTAACTGGAGTAAATCAGAATCAGAATCGCCTTTATTGTCATCGTAATTTGCATTGCAACGAGATTTGAATGCAACTCCAAAAAGGTGCTTTCCGTGGTGCAAGCAATTTTTAGCCAAATAAAAGATAGTGAAATTTAACGGGGAATTATTCAGAGTATATGTACAACTAATATAAACATAAGGTAAAATAAAATAAAATGTGGACCAAGTAAAATGTAAAACGAGAATAATATACAACTGTGGAATCATATTGCACGGGAATATTGCACATGGTTTACAGATATTGCACAAGAAACTTGAAGGTGCGGATTAGAGTGATTTGTTATTGTTCAGTGCAGTGTTCGCTCTGGGGAGAAAGCTGTCCCTGAGTCTGTTTGTCCTAGTTTTGATTCACCTATACCGTCAGCCAGAGGGTAGTAGGTGAAACAGGTGGTTGCTGGGGTGGGATGTGTCTTTGCTGATGCTGGCAGCTCTGCTGAGGTAGTGAGAGATGGAAATGTCTTCCAGGCTGGGCAGAGACCAACCAGTGATCACCCTCTGCAGCGCTCTCCTGTCTGCTGCTGAGCACCCCCCGTACCACGCTGTGATGCAGTACGTCAGGATACTCTTGATAGTGGCTCTGTAGAACAACACCAGCAGCTTCTCCTCCAGATTGTTTCTCCTGAGCACCCTCAGTGGAGTCGCTGCTGGGCTTTCTTCACTACCGCTGTGGTGTTGGCAGTCCAGGAGAGGCTGTCAGAGAGCTGCATTCCCAGGAACCTGATGGATCTGACCCTTTCCACACAGTCCCCTTGGATGTAGAGTGGAGCTGGGTCAGCCCTGTTCTTCCTGAAGTCCAGGTTTATTTTGTTTTTGTGGTGTTCAGCGGCAGGTTGTTAGCTGAACACCACGCTGTCAGTCGATTTACCTCGTCTCTGTAGTCGGTCTGATCCCCCCGAGATGAGCCCAATCACGGTGGTATCATCCGCAAACTTTATGATGGTGTTCGTGGGATGGGTCGGAGAGCAGTCGTGCGTGTAAAGGGTGAACAGGAGGGGGCTCAGTACACAGCCTTGAGGAGAACTGGTGCTGAGTGTGATGGTGGAGGAAAGGTGGGAGCCAAGTTTCACGGACTGTGGCAGGTTTGTGAAGAAGTCCTTGATCCACTGGCAGATGGGGGTGGAGATGCCCAGATGTGTCAGTTTCTGGACCAGGATCTCCGGGATGAGCATCCCCACATAGCTCCCCTGGTGCTCCAGGTGGCTCAGCGCAGTGTGGAGAGCTGTGGTGATAGCATCCTCTGTGGAGCGGTTTGCCCTGTAGGCAAACTGGTGGGGGTCCAGAGTGGGAGGCAGACAGACTCTGATGTGCTGAAAGACCAGTCTTTCAAAGCACTTCATGACCACAGGCGTAAGTGCAACAGGCCTGTAGTCATTTATGCTCTCCACTGCTGACTTCTTTGGGACTGGAATGATGGTGGAGGATTTGAGGAAGAGTGGAATGATGGCCTGCGACAGGGACAGGTTGAAGATGCTGCGTGTGCAGCCAGTTGGTCAGCACACGCTTTGAGTACCTTACCAGGTACACCATCGGGGCTGGTTCACCGCCTTCAGCGCACGTCTCACTTCGTGTTCCTGAAGTGTTAGCGTGCTAGTGCTGGAGGGTGGTTGCTGCTGGTCTGTCTGCTTTGAAGCGGGCAAAGAAGCGGTTCAGCTCCTCTACCAGCGAGACGTCAGACCTAGCATTTCCTGGGTTGTAAATTCAGTTGATTGGACATGATTTGAAAAGACATGCACATGTCTACATATAAAGTCCCACAGTTGACAGTGAAGGTCACAGAACAAACCAAGCATGAAGTCAAAGGAATTGTCTGTAGACCTCCGAGACAGGATTGTCTTGAGGCACAAATCTGGGGAAAGGTGCAAAAACATTTCTGCTGCTTTAAGGTCCCACTGAGCACAATGGCCTCCATCATCTGTAAATGGAAGAAGTTTGATCCACCAGGACTCTTCCTAGAGCTGGCCATCTGTCCAAACTGAGTGATCAGGGGAGAAGGGCCTTAGTCAAGGAGGGGATAAAGAACCTGATGGTCACTCTATCAGGGCCCCAGCATTCCTCTGTGGAGAGAGGAGAACCTTCCAGAAGGACAACAATCTCTGCAGCAATCCACCAATCAGGCCTGTATCGTAGAGTGGCCAGATGGAAGTCACTCCTTAGTAAAAGGCACATGGCAGCCCACCTGGACTTTGCCAAAAGGCACCTGAAGGACTGTCAGACCATGAAAAACAAAATTCTCTCTTCTGATGACAGAAATATTCAACTTTCTGGAGTGAATGCCAGGTGTCATGTTTGGAAGAAACCAGGCACCATCCCTACAGTGAAGCATGGTGGTGGCAGTATCATGCTGTGGGGATGTTTTTCAGCAGCAGGAACTGGGAGACTAGTCACGACTGAGGTAATGTGAATGCAGTAATATACAGAGATATCCTGGATGAAAACCTGTTCCAGAGCGCTCTTGACATCAGACTGGGGTCTGTGAATGTCCTTGAATGGCCCAGCCAGAGCCCAGACCTGAATCTGATTGAACATCTCTGAAAAGATCTGAAAATGGCTGTGCACGATGCTCCCCAGCTAACCTGATGGAGCTTAAGTGGTGCTGCAAAGAGGAATGGGCTTGTGGCATCATATTCAAGAAGACTTGAGGCTGTAATTGCTCCCAAAGGTGCATCAACAAAGTACATCAACAAAGGGTGTGAATATGCATGTACGTGTGATTCCTTAATTTTTAATAAATTTGCAAAAAAACAAACAAACAAAAAAAAAACTTTCATGTCATTATGGGGTGTTATGAGTAGAATTTTGAGGGAAAAAAATAATTTACTCCATTTTGGAATAAGGCTGTAACAACAAAATGTGGAAAAAGTGAAGCAGTGTGAATACTTTCTGGATTCACTGTAAATGTCAAACATGGATGCCTTTGCAGGCTTACCAAAAGCTATCACATTTCCTTGGACAGAAGGCTGGTAGAGCAGTGTCAAAAAGAGTTTAAATTCTTCAAATGAGACAAAAGAGAGTTTAAAGTCTTCAAATGAGACGCACAAACAGTTAAGTTGGTTTTGCATTATAGAGTTTTGTCTGACAAATATCAGATGCAGACTGTGAATCAGGAACAGAAAATTATTTGATTTTGCTGTTCTGCACATTTCACACTTTCACATTTAACTGGAGCAGACAGTCAGGTCATATCAGGTCTGGGTGCATCGCTTGTCAACCTGGGTCCTGGATGGTCCAGGTCCAGTCCATTCCCACCTTCCAAAAGTAAGTATTCATCTGTGGCATCCAGGTGAAAAGTGGGTGTTCCCTTCCTGCTGCTGGATCGTGCCCTGAAAACATACTGCAGGTCCAAAACATCGTAGATGATTTTCACTCACAATGCAATGAGTACTCCTTATTCAAGTGTCCTGAAGTAGCTGTTCTTTTGACAGTCATTCCAGTGGTTCTCAAGAAACTCAAAGTGACGGGTCCCCAACCCCCAGGCTGCAGACTGGTGACAGGCCATGGGCTGGAGCAAACCAAAAACCCAGAGGAAGCAAGGGTGAAAATAAGTGCCCTGCTTTTGTTTTATTTATTTTGCTGTAAATATCAAACTACATTACAGATCACACAGAAATTTATATTTATTCAGAAGTAAAATGTTTAAAAAACTGATTTAGTCATTAAAGGTTAAATCGGTGAAACGTTACAACATTTTACTGGTGTTTTCACGTCTGGATCAAAAGCATAGAGATAGATACAGTAGTGTTCAGAATAATAGTAGTGCTATGTGACTAAAAAGATTAATCCAGGTTTTGAGTATATTTCTTATTGTTACATGGGAAACAAGGTACCAGTAGATTCAGTAGATTCTCACAAATCCAACAAGACAAAGCATTCATGATATGCACACACTTAAGGCTATGAAATTGGGCTATTAGTAAAAAAGTAGAAAAGGGGGTGTTCACAATAATATTAGCATCTGCTGTTGACGCTACAAACTCAAAACTATTATGTTCAAACTGCTTTTTTAGCAATCTTGTGAATCACTAAACTAGTATTTAGTTGTATAACCACAGTTTTTCACGATTTCTTCACATCTGTGAGGCATTAATTTTGTTGGTTTGGAACTAAGATTTTGCCCATTTACTAGTGTGCTTGGGGTCATTGTCTTGTTGAAACACCCATTTCAAGGGCAAGTCCTCTTCAGCATAAGGCAACATGACCTCTTCAAGTATTTTGACATATCCAAACTGATCCATGATACCTGGTATGCGATATATAGGCCCAACACCATAGTAGGACAAACATGCCCATATCATGATACTTGCACCACCATGCTTCACTGTCTTCAATGTGAACTGTGGCTTGAATTCAAAGTTTGGGGGTCGTCTCACAAACTGTCTGCGGCCCTTGGACCCAAAAAGAACAATTTTACTCTCATCAGTCCACAAAATATTTCTCCATTTCTCTTTAGGCCAGTTGATGTGTTCTTTGGCAAATTGTAACCTCTTCTGCATATGTCTTTTATTTAACAGAGGGACTTTGCGGGGGATTCTTGCAAATAAATTAGCTTCACACAGGCGTCTTCTCACTGTCAACTGTCATCACACTTACAGGTAACTCCAGACTGTCTTTGATCATCCTGGAGCTGATCAATGGGTGAGCCTTTGTCATTCTGGTTATTCTTCTATCCATTTTGATGGTTGTTTTCCGTTTTCTTCCACGCGTCTCTGGCTTTTTTGTCCATTTTAAACCATTGGAGATCATTGTAGATGGACAGCCTATAATCTTTTGCACCTGCGTATAGGTTTTCCCCTCTCCAATCAACTTTTTAATCAAACTACGAGGGCTGTCAATAAAGTATAGGTCCTTTTTATTTTTTTCAAAAACTATATGGATTTCATTCATATGTTTTTACGTCAGACATGCTAGAACCCTCGTGCGCATGCGTGAGTTTTTCCACGCCTGTCGGTGACGTCATTCTCCTGTGAGCACTCCTTGTGGGAGGAGTTGTCCAGCCCCTCGTCGGAATTCCTTTGACTGAGAAGTTGCTAAATGACTGGCGCTTTGTTTGATCAAAAATGTTTCTAAACCTGTGAGACACATCGAAGTGGACACGGTTCGAAAAATTAAACTGGTTTTCAGTGAAAATTTTAACGGCTGATGAGAGATTTTGAGGTGATACTGTCGCTTTAAGGACTTCCCATGGTGCGAGACGTCGCGCAGCGCTCTCAGGCGCCATCGTCAGCCTGTTTCAAGCTGAAAACCTCCACATTTCAGGCTCTATTGATCCAGGACGTCGTGAGAGAACAGAGAAGTTTCAGAAGAAGTCGGTTTCAGCATTTTATCCGGATATTCCACTGTTAAAGGAGATTTTTTTAATGAAAGACGTGTGGACGGGTCCGCGCGTCGGGACGCAGCCGGCGCGGTGCGGCAGCACAGGAAAAACACCTCCGTGTTGATAACCATTTGTAAAATCCAGGCGGCTTTTGATGGCTTTCAGTGGAGTGAGTATATGAGAAATTGTTTAACAGCTGGACATGTTCCAACTTGTCCTTAAGGCTTCCAACGGAGGTGTTTTTCCTGTGGTGGAGCATCGCAGCGGCTACGAGCCGACGCTGCAATCCGTCCGCACGTCTTTCATTAAAAAAAATCTCCTTTAACAGTGGAATATCCGGATAAAATGCTGAAACCGACTTCTTCTGAAACTTCTCTGTTCTCTCATGACGTCCTGGATCAATAGAGCCTGAAATATGGAGGCTTTCAGCTTGAAACAGGCTGACGACGGTGCCTGAGAGCGCTGCGCGATGTCTCACACCGTGGGAAGTCCTTAAAACGACAGTATCACCTCAAAATCTCTCATCAGCCGTTAAAATTTTCACTGAAAACCAGCTTAATTTTTCGAACCGTGTCCACTTCGATGTGTCTCACAGGTTTAGAAAAAATTTTGATCAAACAAAGCGCCAGTCTCTCAGCAGCTTCTCAGACAAAGGAATTCCGACAAGGGGCTGGACGACTCCTCCCACAAGGAGTGCTCACAGGCGAATGACGTCACCGACAGGCGTGGAAAAACTCACGCATGCGCACGAGGGTTCAAGCATGTCTGACGTAAAAACATATGAATGAAATCCATATAGTTTTTGAAAAAAATAAAAAGGACCTATACTTTATTGACAGACCTCGTATGCTGTTTTTCTGAACAATATCTTGAACATCCCATTTTCCTCAGGCTTTCAAAGAGAAAAGCATGTTCAACAGGTGCTGGCTTCATCGTTAAATAGAGGACACCTGATTCACACCTGTTTGTTCCACAAAATTGACAAACTCACTGACTGAATGCCACACTACTATTATTGTGAACACCCCCTTTTCTACTTTTTTTTTTTTTTTTTTACTAATAGCTCAATTTCATAGCCTTAAGAGTGTGCATATCATGAATGCTTGGTCTTGTTGGATTTGTGAGAATCTACTGGTACCTTGTTTCCCATGTAACAATAAGAAATATACTCAAAACCTGGATTAATCTTTTTAGTCACATAGCACTACTATTATTCTGAACACTACTGTAAATGCTAGAGCAGACATCGTCATAGCAGCCAGTAAAGACCAGCCACGGATTGAACGACGGTCCATGATGCCCCCGAGCAGATTGAGGGTTTTGGATTTAACCAATAACTTTATCTCACAGGTGAGGTTGTTGTCAGCACAATGATTCACAAAATTGTAGTAATTCCTCTCAAGAGATGGTGAATTATAATATATCAGAGAGGAGCTTGACTGGAGCATTTTATTTTAAAATTTTTCCACATCTCTAGGATCAAAGCAGAGATGAAGTCAGCTGGCTAACGAGAGCTCAAATTAATGAGAAAATGAAGAAACAGATAAGCAACTTTTTTTAAGTGGGTCTGCAGAAAAAAAAGGCTATCAGGCAGTTAAAGTTCATCCAGATTGGTGGGTAGTTCTGAGTCAAAATGTATTCATGGAAAGTTGACTGGAGGGTAAAAGTGTGGTCAGAAAAGATGCACTAGCAACAGGGACAACTGCAGACTTGAGAAGATTGTAAGCCAAATCCAATTCAAGAACTTGGGGGAGGTTCAGCAGGAGTGGTCTGCAGTCTGGTCAGTGCATGAAGAGCCAACATGCACAAATGTGTCCGGGAAATGGGTTACAGCTGTTGTATTCCTTTAGTCAAACCACTCCTCAACCAGAAACAATGTCAGAAACATCTTACCTGGGCCAAGGAGGAAAAACAACTGGATCGTTGCTCAGTAGTCAAGAGTAGTCTTGTAAGATGAAAGTAAGTTTTGCATTTCATTTGGAAATTGTGGTCCCAGAATTTAAATTAAGAGTGGAGAAGCTACATCAGGTTCAGTGTGAAATTTCCACAGTCAGTGATGATTTGGCACCATGTCATCTGCTGGTGTTGGTTCACTGTGTTTTATCAAGTCCAAAGTCAATGCAGCCCTGTACCAGAAGATCTTCGAGCACTTCATGCTTCAGTCTGCTGACAAGTGTCATGGAGATGCTGATTCCTTTTCCAGCAGAACATGGCACCTGCCCACTGTGCCCAAACGACTTTTAAGTGGTTTGCTGACCATGGTACAACAATACTTGACTAACCCCGTAAACAATACCTCATAGATATTCTGTATGGGGCATTGTCAAGAGGAAGATGAAAGACACCAGAACCAACAATCCAAACAACCTGAAAGCTGCTATCAAAACCACCTGGACTTCCAGAACAACCAGCAGTGCCACAGGCTGATCGCCTCCACACCATGAAATAGTGATGGAGGAATTCATGCAAAAGGAGCAACAACCAAGTACTAAGTGCACAAATGAACATACCTTTCAGAAGTTTGATGTTACTATATTATAAATCATTTTTAATCTGATTTTCTGAAATATTCTAATATTTTGAAATGAGTATTTTCTAATGTTTGGAGCTCTGAAATACATGACCAAAAACATTGAACATTTTCACAATAGTCTAATGTTTTGAGATGTAGCTGTAGTTGTCAACTTAGGTCACTGATTAGTGACCAAGTATCACAACCATACAGATCAATCTGGTCAACTGAAGCAAACACAAAGCCTTACAGTACATAGACTGCAAAGAAGCACTGCTGATATTCATCCCAGTATTGACCGAGTACTCGCAGAGCTAGCATTTGGTCAGTGACTGTAACATCTGTGGTGTACAGCCAGACTCCTTTGGCCACTGAATGGCCAATGAGTAAAACTGAACCCTGTTAACAAAACCCTTTTTAAGTACCTTATCCAGCACAGAGAGCAGGGTAACACCCGTGTAGTTGTTGCAATCCAGGTGCTCACCCTTTCCTTTTCAGAGGGGTACAAGTCCTTTCTTCCGGTCTCTTGGTATACCAATCTTGCGAATTGAAGCAAAGACCAGAATATCCACCTGTCAGCTCCAATACAACAGATCCCCACAGCTTTGCCTACCCTCAGCTGTTTCACCACCTTTGAAATCTCAATGAGGTTTGGTGTTTGGCAACTGACTGGCAGATCAGCCACCAGAATCTTGCCATTGGAAATGTCTAACACCCTAGCAGCAGGATCAGGCTCTGGCACTGGGCAAAGTAGCTGGCCCAACAACAGATTCCTCTGTCAGTACTACATCATCACATTTCAAGACCGTGGTGGAAGGAGTAGGTCTGGAGGGACTAGGGGTGGGAGGTACACCATTGTCATAGACATCACTGGTGGGATAATGTGCCATATTATGGATTGTGTACTACTGTCAACTTTGGGAGAAATTACTTTTTCACCCAGAACCATCACCAGACCAAAAATAACAGCTCTGATCAGAATTGTTCTGTGGGGCCATTCATCATTTTATTCCCTGTTCTGCTGAGCTCAAAAACTCAGTCAAAATAACTGTTAAATTTTTTGTTTTTGATACAGTTCTATGCAAACGTTTGGGCAGCCCTGATAATTTTCATGATTTTCCTTTACAAATCATTGGTTGTCTGGATAAGAAATTTCCGTTAATCATATAAGCAGACGAACACACTGATATTTGAGAAGTGAAATAAAGTTTATAGGATTTACAGAAAGTGTGAAAGTGTGCTCAGCTTGGGACTTCGGTGAGGGTGGGTGCATCTCCTCCTCTCTCCTCTATCTCTGCTCCAACATTCAAAGTCCCTACTTCATCAGGCTGTTAATTCTTCAAATTATATTGGATTAATCATGGAACTGATCAGCTGGTCTCTGAATATGTCTATTTGAAGAGTTTCAGTCAGGTTTTAGAATTCATCATAGTACAGAAACAGCATTAGTGAAGGTTACAAATGATCTTCTTATGGCCTCAGACAGTGGACCCATCTCTGTGCTTGTTCTGTTAGACCTCAGTGCTGCTTTTGATACTGTTGACCATAAAATTTTATTACAGAGATTAGAGCATGCCACCGCAGGCACTGCGCTGCGGTGGTTTGAATCATATTTATCTAATAGATTACAATTTGTTCATGTAAATGGGGAATCTTCTTCACAGACTAAGGTTAATTATGGAGTTCCACAAGGTTCTGTGCTAGGACCAGTTTTATTCACTTTATACATGTTTCCCTTAGGCAGTATTATTAGACGGCATTGCTTAAATTTTCATTGTTACGCAGATGATACCCAGCTTTATCTATCCATGAAGCCAGAGGACACACACCAATTAGCTAAACTGCAGGATTGTCTTACAGACATAAAGACATGGATGACCTCTAATTTCCTGCTTTTAAACTCAGATAAAACTGAAGTTATTGTACTTGGCCCCACAAATCTTAGAAACATGGTGTCTAACCAGGTCCTTACTCCGGATGGCATTACCCTGACCTCTAGTAATACTGTGAGAAATCTTGGAGTCATTTTTGATCAGGATATGTCATTCAATGCGCATATTAAAAAAAATATGTAGGACTGCTTTTTTGCATTTCCGCAATATCTCTAAAATTAGAAAGGTCTTGTCTCAGAGTGATGCTGAAAAACTAATTCATGCATTTATTTCCTCTAGGCTGGACTATTGTAATTCATTATTATCAGGTTGTCCTAAAAGTTCCCTGAAAAGCCTTCAGTTAATTCAAAATGCTGCAGCTAGAGTGCTAACAGGGACTAGAAGGAGAGAGCATATCTCACCCATATTGGCCTCTCTTCATTGGCTTCCTGTTAATTCTAGAATAGAATTTAAAATTCTTCTTCTTACTTATAAGGTTTTGAATAATCAGGTCCCATCTTATCTTAGGGAACTCATAGTACCATATCTCAGACTGCAGGCTTACTTGTAGTTCCTAGGGTTTGTAAGAGTAGAATGGGAGGCAGAGCCTTCAGCTTTCAGGCTCCTCTCCTGTGGAACCAGCTCCCAATTCAGATCAGGGAGACAGACACCCTCTCTACTTTTAAGATTAGGCTTAAAACTTTCCTTTTTGCTAAAGCTTATAGTTAGGGCTGGACCAGGTGACCCTGAACCATCCCTTAGTTATGCTGCTATAGACTTAGACTGCTGGGGGGTTCCCATGATGCACTGAGTGTTTCTTTCTCTTTTTGCTCTGTATGCACCACTCTGCATTTAATCATTAGTGATTGATCTCTGCTCCCCTCCACAGCATGTCTTTTTCCTGGTTCTCTCCCTCAGCCCCAACCAGTCCCAGCAGAAGACTGCCCCTCCCTTAGCCTGGTTCTGCTGGAGGTTTCTTCCTGTTAAAAGGGAGTTTTTCCTTCCCACTGTTGCCAAGTGCTTGCTCACAGGGGGTCGTTTTGACCGTTGGGGTTTTTCCATAATTATTGTATGGCCTTGCCTTACAATATAAAGCGCCTTGGGGCAACTGTTTGTTGTGATTTGGAGCTATATAAATAAAATTGATTTGATTTGAACGCTAATGACACCATTTTTTCTACAAGAAGATCAGGGCCGGGGGGACCCTGCTTGCCCGGATGGAACTTACCCTGCGGGCTATGTTCTCCACGCCTGGGAGACTTGGCGGGTCGCATGCTTTCCACCTTTCTCTGTGGAGGACGTCGATAATTTATTCATATTTGGATTCTGGTACTTATTGGCTTATGTGCTGCCCTGACCTACCGGAAGACTGGCAAGACGGCTGCCGCCAAAACCACGACCCCTCGCTTGTCCGTCATGATTAATGAGTTGGGTGAGGCGATGCATTCTCAGACTGCGTTAATCCTTGAACTCAGACGCAAATTGGATAACATCTCGGAGCAAAGGCGTGCCTTGCAGGAGAAAGTGAAGATTTCAGAGGCCGGGGAATTTTTCATAATTGGGTTTTGGTTTGTTCATGTGAAGCTGGAAAAGTGTTTTTATCACTGTTCAACCACAAACACGGCAGACTTATCAGCCTGTCAAGGATAAAATGTCCATTGTTTATCTCCAGAAGAATTTCTTTGGCCTCGGGAAGACTGGCTGCCTCCCTGTCTTTTTTACTCCAGTACAAAAGGACAGACAGACTCACACATGGACAATGACTGAAGCATGCTCCACTTTCCCTTCTACCTCACCTCCTGTCCCCATCACACACCCCATCCCGGCCACCGCTCACGCCACCCCTTTCCCCTCTGGGGGCTGCACGGTTTTAGCTGCGGCAGGTCCCAGTTCCCCCCAAGCTAGTGGAGGCGCAACTCCAGTTGCAGCAGCTACCACACACTCACATTGCCTCAATTTGGATAACGGACTGTTTCAAGTTTAGTGCACATAAACAATGTCAAATGTATATGTGTTGTCTTAATTCTGATGTGTGCCATTATTACGGTAAAAAGTAATAATTATGGATTAATTGCTGTTTGTGTATGGTAATGTGAGTGTGGACGTAATCTCATTGTTGTTGCACTTGTAGTGACAATGACAATAAATCTCATCCATCCATCCAAATAAAAATAGGCAGGTGCATAAATTAAGGCACCCCAACAGAATAAAATACATCAACATTTAGTAGATCCTCCTTTTGCAGAAATAACAACCTCTAAACGCTTCCTATAGCTTCCAATGAGAGTCTGGATTCTGGCTGAAGGTATTTTGGACCATTCTTTACAAAACATCTCCAATTCAGTCAGGTTTGTTAGTTTCTGAGCATGGACAGCCCAATTAAAATCACACCACAGATTTTCAAAAATATTCAGGTCTGGGGACTGAGATAGCCATTCCAAAACATTGTACTTGTTCCTCTGCATGAATGCCTTATTAGATTTTGAGCAGTGTTGAGGGTCATTGTCTTGTTCAAAGATCCAGCCCTGGCACAACTTCAACTTTGTCATTGATTTATGAACATTGTTCTCAAGAATCTACGTGACCCTCAACTTTAACAAGATTCCCAGTACCTGCACTCCTTTTATATAGCACCCCTTGGGCACATATTGTGGCGCTTTGGGATTACCTTTCACTGCTATGCTGATGATACTCAGTTATACATGCCAATATCTGCTGGTAATCTCATTCACATAAAATCCTTAGAAGACTGCCTTACATCAGTGAGAAGCTGGATGTCCAGAAACTTCCTACTTTTAAACTCTGATAAGACTGAAATGATGGTTCTTGGTCCAGTGAGACATCGGCATCAATTTGACCAGTTAACGTTTAGCCTAGGCTCTTGTGTCATACATCACACTGACAACGTCAGGAACCTAGGGGTAATTTTTGATCCTTCATTGTCCTTTGACCTCCACATTAGAAATATTATGGGGACTGCTTTCTTCATGCATTTATCTCTTCTAGATTGGACTACTGCAATGTTCTATTGTCTGGTTGACAGCATTAGGGCTCTCCCATTGATTCAAAATGTTGCAACCAGACTTTTGACACAAAGCAGAAAGTTCGACCACATTACACCCATTTTGGCATCACTTCACTGGCTTCCTGTCCCAGTGAGAACAGATTTTAAAGGTTCTGCTACTGGTCTATAAAACTGTTCATGGATTGGCACCTCCCTACCTAGCTGACCTAATTAAACCTTATGTACCAGCCCGGGGTTTGCGTTCTCAGGATGCAGGACTACTTTGTTTCCCTAGGGTGAATAAGACATCTGTGGGTCATAGAGCTTTCTCTTATCGTGCCCCTGTTCTGTGGAATGATCTCCCTGTGTCAATAAAACAGATTCTGTGGAGACTTTTAAATCCAGACTTAAGATACACTTATTTTCCCTTTCATATTGCTAGCATACTGACATAGTATAGTTCTATGCTTTTTAATCTTTTAATTCATGTTATTAGGAAACGGAGTGTGCCACAGCCTCAACTTTACCTAAATTCTGGGTCTTTTGGTGAAGCTTAGGTCTAATGGCTGGCGATCACCTTAGTATTTCCTGTTTTTCTTGTTGTTTAATGCTGACAAATTATACTGTATTTCTTGTCTTTCTGATGCCTGATTCTGTTTTTTCTCTCTGTTTAAGGTGCAGCTCCATCCAGAGATGGGTGTGATATTTGTGCTGGAGACCCTCCTGTCCTCTGCACCAACAGCATTTCCTGTATATTTGTTTTGTGAATAGTTCTGTAATTTATGTCTGTAGCATGGCCCAAGCAGAGGGTCACCGCTTTGTGTGTGGTCTGCTTGAGGTTTCTTCCTCAGAGGGAGTTTTTCCCTTACCACTGCTGCTCTGGCGTTAATAAGGTTAGACCTTACTTGTGTGAAGCGCCTTGAGGCAACTCTGTTGTGATTTGGTGCTATATAAATGAAAATAAACTGAAAATAAATTGAAATTGAAACTGTAGGTAGGAAGCGTTTTTCTTGGAATGCTGTGTTCTTTTTCAGCCATGCATACCGCCCCTTATTTCCAAATAACTAAATTTTAATTCATCAGTCCACAAAACCTTATTCCAAAATGAAACTGGCTTGTCCAAATGTGCTTTAGCATACCTGAAACAACTGTGTGGCGTGTACACAGAAAAGGCTTCCTCTGCATTACAGCATCATACAGCATCTCTTTGTGCAAAGTGCGCTGTATAGTTGAACGATGCACAGACACTATCTGCAGCAAGATCATGTTGTAGGTCTTTGGAGTAGGTATGTGGGTTGACTATGACTGTTCTCACCAAAATTTGCTTCAGCTTATCTGAGATTTTTCTTGACCTGCCACTTCGGGCCTTAACTAGTACTGTGCCTGCGGTCTTCCATTTCCTCAATATCTTTCTCACAATGGAAACTGACAGCTGAAATCTCTGAGATAGCTTTTTGTATCCTTCCCCTAAACCATGATGTTGAACAATCTGTTTTCAGGTCATTTGAGTGTTGTTTAGAGGGTCCCATGTTGCCACTCATTAGAAGAGATGCAGAGGGGAAACATTTGCAAATGGCCACCTTAAATACCCTTTCTCATGATTGGATTAACCTGTGTAAGAAGGTTAAGGGTCAATGAACCAATTTTGTGTTCCAATAATTAGTGCTAAATGTATTCAAATCAATAAAATGACAAGGGTGCCCAAATTTATGTGCCTGCCCAATTTAGTTTAAATAATTATTGCACACTTTCTGTAAATAGTAGAAACTTCATTTCATTTCTCAAATATCAGTGTGTTCGTCTGCTATATGATATATTTAACTGAAATTTCTGATCCAGACAACTAATGATTTATAAAGGAAAATCATGAAAATTATCAGGGGTGCACAAACCTTTGCATACAACTGTATAACACAGTATAAAGTAATTTTCACAAGAAGACATAACAGTCATAGCGATGGTTAAGGTCTGCTTCAGTTGAGTGAACCAGCAGAGTTTTGCATTGCATGCACAATCATTTAAGCCTTGATGATTGTTAATTCAACACAGTCATGTATTCCGTTTAAATGTAAAACTGCAAAAATCTTTGATTCCTCAATTTGTTTCATACAGATTTTGAATTTGAAGGAGCAGATTTGAAAATGAAAATAGTCCAGGTTAAACTCTTGCTCAAATTAAGATTATTAAAGGGGTCATATAGTACAAATCCAGTAACACAGTGGGTAACATGTTATATTAACTGCATGCTATAAAACATTAGTAAAGCATTTATAAAGTGTAAGTAAATTATAAAATAACTACTTGTAAAACATTTACAAAGCATTGGTAAGAACGTAAATAGATGGCTTAATAATTATGAATCACACAATATGTAATGTCTTTATAAAACATTTATAATGATTTTTTAATTCTCTATAAACCATTCAAGAAAAGTTGATCATTAATAGTTCATCTTTACAAACGTAAAAATCAGACACTATTCATTAGTGATCAAAATACTTTGTCTTTACATTTTTTCCTCACAAATTATTAAGCATTCTTTTTTGTTAGCTACTCATTGGTAAGAACATAAATAGATGGGTTAATGATTATTAATAACAAAATTTGTAATGTCTTTATAAAACATTTATAAATGATTTAAATTCTCTATAAACCATTTAAGAATCCCACAATGACTTTTCTCTGCACATATTATTTGTTCATCACATTTCTCTTCTGTTCTTTTCGCTGTTACCTGCTCTCCTGCTCTTTAACTCTTTCCTTTTCCTTTTTAGCTCTCCGGTTAAGGAGGTGCTCATTTTGAGCTTTTTCCCCAGTGTCATCTTTTTTATTTTATTATTATTTTATTTTATTTATTTATTATTATTTATTAATCCTTATTTTTATTTTATTCAATTTCTTAATTGTAATGTTAGCACCCAATTGTTTATTTTATGTTTTATTAATTAAATTTCTTAATTTTAAGCAGCCAAACGTTTCTAGGAATGTAAACCTACTGTTTTTCAAACCAAATAAGATGTGATTTTTGTCACCTCGCCGACAAATGGCTGCAACACCAAGTTCAAATGATACCATATCGCCGACAAATTGCAGCAGCTCACAATTGTTCAACAAATTAAAATGGTGAGGAAGATGTCCTACGACACTTGCTGTTTCTGTTTTCATTGTCGAAATGCGTCTGAGGAGAAAGATTAAAATGAAAAACTGGTTTGATCCGTTTTTCGGGCCGAATGGACTAATGCATGGGTTAAAGCAATAAATTTTCATCTGACTGAAATTTTTTCCTGGCAAAAATCAATGCCAGTAATTCCCTAAAATGTGGTGTAGTGGGGCACACACTGTTTTTTCCTCAATAACTACAACAAACACATTATACAGCATACAAATCAATTCTAAATAGCCTCTAAGGAGAGACAGACAAAGCATAAAAAGAATGCAAAACCCGAACATAAAGGTACATAAAAGGGTGGTGGGAGTGGGGTGTAGTCTTGATTCTGGGGGGTCTGGGGGTGCTCCCCCAGAACATTTTTTTTAAAGACCAAGTCAAATTTTGTGTATTCTGGTGAATTTTAATGGGTATGAAGCCCTCTGAATCAAATAAAACTCACTTCAATCTGTGAAGTAAAAACACAGTATTGATTATGGGGGGTCTGGGGATCTCCCCCAGAATTTTTTTTAAAAGAGCAAGTTAAATTTTGTATATTCTGGTGAATTTTAATGGGTATGAAGCCCTCTGAACAAAGAAAACTCACTTCAAACTATGGGGGTCTGGGGGATCTCCCACAGATTTTTTTTAAAAGAGCAAGTCAAATTTTGTATATTCTGGTGAATTTTAATGAGTATGAAGCCCACTGAAACAAAGAAAAGTCACTTCAAACTGTCAAGTAAAAATTATTTGTCTTCTGTAGTATTTTGATTTGTTCTAATCCGGTGAATGCACCAAATGGGTGCTGTGTCGCGGTACAGTCAATAAAATACAAAATTAGGGCCTAAAGCAACTGACAATGTTGTTCTGCTGTGCACCAAGTAACACTGTCACCCGTTTTGAAAAGACATGCGCACTCCTAAAACAAACTGGGGCTGCAACTAACGATTATTTTAGTAATCGATTAACCATTTTTTGTTGTTGTTTTTTTTTTTTTTTTACTTACATGTGAGTTTTGCCATTATTTCTTGAAGTGAGTTATTATTAAAAGGCCTTTATCACGCAACATCAACGTTTGACCTTGTAATAAAGTTATGATGTTATATTCTCGTCAAAAACATACCTCGAATAATGTTTTGTTTTATTTTGAGAGATTTCCATCAGGTTTCATCCGATTATGAGCATTTTTAGATACCTACAGAAACTATCTCAACCACTGACAACATATTACAGCAAGAGTCCACAAAGGTATTTTAAAGGCTTGACCAAAGTGTAATATGTGATCTTTAATAAGTTATTTTCATGAAAATGACACAAATGTGCAATTTACTGCATTTAATTTTTTTGTGTAAAAACAAAGCTTAGATGTGGTTTGACCGAAACAAATTGTTATTAAACTTAACCAGTTGTATATAATTCTTGTTTTACATTACTTAGTCCACATTTCATTTTATTTAATTTTACCTTATGTTTATATTAGTTGTGCATATACTCTGAATAATTTACCGTTAAATTCATTTCATTTAATTCATTCATTCATTTCATTTAATTTAATTTCATTAAATTCTTTCATTTGGCTAAAAATTACTCGCACCACGGAAAGCACTTTTTTGGAATTGCACTCAAATCTCGTTGTAATGGAAATTACAACAATAAAGGCGATTCTGATTCTTCTAACGTTATCATTGAAAACGCCATAGACATGCTAACGCATTAGCATCGGTCCCGTTTTTAAGTTATAAAATACATCTATCAACTGTTTTAGAAGACCATAACAGGTCGGTTTAATATAAAAAAGCTAAATATTACTCACAGACATATGCTCTTTAGGGTTTTAGCGGGGAAAATTAAGATAAAGCGACAAACCATCGAAGCAGAGTCGGATCACTGCTTCATTGGTTCAAAGCAAAGCCACACCTCGCTCTACTTGGGGAGTGTCTGCCAATGTTCCCACAAAGACAGAGAGGAGAAGGACCATGGCTCATAGCAAGCAGTAAACAGAACGGAGAGGAGTGAAAATTCGCACAGTCCCTTCCTCCGCAATCCACGCTGACATTGCTGCTGTTTTGATTAGCGCAGAATGGGATGTTGCTTTGACAGTGAGACTATCATATTTCGGCCCCAAAACATGCATGACACCACGTGCGCACGCGTATGTGTGGTTAAATTTTCCAAATGACGGAAATCCGTCGCGGTGACGGAGAACTTTAACCCATAGACTAATGTTACTTAATCACTGGTGTTCTCACGCACACTTCCAGCGGACACTTCACCAAAAATGATGGTTCATCAGCTACATGCATAAGTGTTAGCGAAAGCTAGGCTAAAGCTGCATTTCCTAACCGTTGTAGTACTAAATCTAACTGCTTAACATATGTTAAGGTTGAAAATCATCAAGCGGACACTTTGTTTCCGTCCGAGAGGCTATCCACTTGATCGATGTGAATTTATATCGTCGGATGCAAAAACTCGTTTTTAATACCAGTTAGCCGATTAGCCGCTATTGCTTAGCGGCTAATGGCGAACCGTTCTGAACCCACGTTTAGCTATCGGTTAGCAACTAATGGCGGTGCAATTACTCGCAAATCGACACCACCTCCCAACTGAACATCACTAAAAACAAAACAAAATATGTGTTGATAAGTATTTATGAATGGATATATAAAAGTGAATTGGTCAACTGTTGATGACTCTGCGTATCACATATAAATAGCATCTACAAATGAGTTAGAATTCAAATTTAAGCATCACTTTAGTTAAGCTCACACCAAATACTTTACTAACAGCTTGTAAAGGCTTTATAATAGTATTATTAAGTTTACTAATGCATTGATAAGCATTTATAAATGGAAATATAAAAATGAAACTGTCAACTGTTTGAGACTTTGATTAAAATATATATTAAGCATATACAAATGAGTTATAAAACAAATTTAATCACCACAAGGATATTGCAAATGCTTAACTAATGCTCAGTTAAGGCTTATTCGTACATTGAAAGAAGAATTTGTACATAGATAAAGTCTTTAAACTGCATACTTATAGTGATGGGGAAAGAGCCTTGAGCTTTGTACATTAACAAATGATACATAAAGTATTGAGGAAAAAGGATAAGTAGTTAATGTAATCTTTACAAATGTTATAACATACATTAAGCATCAACTAATGTTTTATTAATGCTTAGTAAAGGCTTAATAATTTGTGAGGAAAAAATGTAAAGACAAACATAAGATTTCTAAAGCATCTTTATCACTAATGAATAGTGTCTGATTTTACGTTTGTAAATGATGAACTATTAATGATCAACTTTTCTTAAATGGTTTATAGAGAATTTAAAAATAATTTATAAATGTTTTATGAAGACATTACATATTTTGTTATTAATAATTATTATGGCATCTATTTATGTTCTTACCAATGAGTAGCTAGTAAAAAACAATGCTTTGTAAATGTTTTACAAGTAGTTATTTAAGCATTTACTTACACTTTATAAATGTTTTACTAATGCTTTATAGCATGGAGTTAATATAAAGTGTTACCACACAGGGATGTAAAACAACCATCATCCAAAAAGTGCAAAATACCATATTAATTTCAGGTCATATCACCTACCTCAAGAAGGTGGTTCCTTGATTCCTCTGTATGCAGTTGGAGTGTCACCAGACCACAGATTCCTGTTATAAATGTCTCCTTGTCTCCCTTCAATTTCATCACAAGCTGTGCTGTCAGCTCCTCATACAGCCCAAAACCTCTGTTAAACTGTGTAATGACATTCTGAGTACCCTCATACATTAAACACCTCCTCATGTGAACATTGGTGACTTCAATGCAACCACTGGCAGCTTTCAGGGTCTTTTTCACAAGAAACTCCCACAGTTTCAATCAGGCCATTTGTTGTGTCCATGTTTGCAAGTTTGCAAGATGCACCTTTGATCATAATGAAATGCAGCAATGAAAGATTTTTCTCTTCATGATCCAGTGTCTATCCCTCACTGAAACTCACATGGGCTTCACAGAAATGATGGAACTTTGGCTCTCTGAGTGAGCAGACCAGACTCAAAGGGTTGACCCTCTACTTGGGCCATGCTACATACATGCTACAACTGACACTAGAAATATACAGCAAAACAGATGGACATTTCTAACTATATGTAGGTGGGTCTAAGATAGATCAATTTTTTTCAACCAAACATACGTACTTTTAAAATTCAGAACCATATACTGTCAAACATCAAACTTCACACCAACCAACTTAAAATAATTAAGATAAGGACATTATCTTTGTAGTATTAAATAATATTATATAAACTCAAACGTTTGCAGTAAATGGAACTTCTCTTTCAAACTGTGCTTCTCCAGGACACAAAATATGTTTCTAGGCACATCTTCAAACTTTCTTGCCCTCCCTTCCTTCACTTCCAATGTAATGGTCCATGCAGTACCAGTAATATTGGAGCAACACATCTGTAATTTGATTTTAATATATTTCAAGGCAAAGCTGCACAGACATTTTGGGAAAAGCTTGAGAGATGCCAGTTTCCGTTTTGCTTGTATACATACATCTATATAGATATTACTCATGTCATTTGATTAAACATGTGGATCAGTAATAATGTTGATAATGACGATAATAAGAATGATGATTCAAGAAGGGATGCCGGCTTGTTACTCGCATGGAATCCATGGAGTGGCTTTGTTAGCATGAAAGGTGGAGAATACAGACAAACCTATTCTTAGTTTTTTAATTCTTTGCTTGAACACTGACACCTACTTGATCAGTTCAGTTAAGTGGGCTCCGCCCTCTGTCTTTCTACCACTCACTGGTCAGTTTGGTACTTTGGTCCCGTTTTGGTGGTGCAGGAGGCGGGCCTCGCCGCAGCGTTGCATAGCCAGAGATGTTGCTATGTTTGGTAGAGTGGGAACGTGTGTGGTGGCGAGAAAGCGTGTGAGAGTGTGCCCGGCTTCCCTGCTGCTGCTGCAAAAACTCAGGGGGAGGAGGTGGGAGGAGCACCATGTCGTCCATCGTGCCCACGGGCTCCATCTTGGAGGAGGGCATGATATGAGAAGATGTGAGTGACCCGTGGCGTGACACTGATTTTCTCTTCAGAGTGCGATTGAGGTCCTCTAGAAAGTGGCTTTTAAGTGCCAGGGAACTAGACACTGCAGATTTTGGGGAAGTAGGTGGGACAGGAGAGGAAGAATAAGAAGACAGAGAAGGAGGAGGTGTCTGCGAAAGAGGAGGTGGCGACAAAGGGATTGAAATTGTACTGTCGTACTGCATCGTACTGCTGCTCCGCCTGTTGAGTGTTGGGTGGGGTACTTCCCCCTTCTTTAATGAGCCTTGTTTCCATGATGATGAGGTTATTGCCTGATGTGCTGGCATCTGAGGTTGAGGGTTCACAACAGCAACTTTTGGAGGGTGATGGAACTCTGACGGATGTGGAGGAAGAAGAAAGAGCTCTGAATCACTTGGGGGAGGTGGGAAGTAATCGGGAGATGAATCCAAATGTGAAAGTTGTGATGGGGGAAGTGGAGGAGGAGGGGATAAGAAGTCAGAGGGCTGTTGGTGGCGACTAGTTTGTAATCCCTGGAGCACCAATGGAAGCTTTGCCAGATTTAGCTTCCCTGGTTTGGGAAGCCCAGTGGAATCTTTGGAAGGTGAGCCAGTTGCAGAAGAGGAGCTGGATGAGGTACCAGTTTGTGGAGTTTGGCCAAATTTGGAGACGAGGCTTTCCACCTTCTTTGGCCTGTCATCTTGGGTTTCACCTGATGAAGTGGACCGAATAGAGGAAGCTCTCTGGGGGGTAGGAGGAGGACCCCTCTTGTTGGACCCAGTGGAGGAGATGGAAGGACACTTATTGATGGGGGAGCCTGTCATGGAGGAGGATGAACAGGATAGAGGAGGGAAATCCACTAAAGAGCTCTCAGGAGGTGGTGGTGGAAACTCTGGGGACTGTGGAACCATACTGCCCCCTGGCTGCCATTTTGGTTTGGCCTTGACAGCTGGAGGAGACTGTGGAGCAGAGCTCTTGGATACTTCCACAGAGGTTGATGCAGGAGGGGAGGAAGACACAGAGTTTCCTGGGAACTGATTGACAATTTGCTTAACCAAAGAGGAGGTGGCAGCTGCGATGGAGATGGATAAAGAAGATGGGGAGGAGGGAGAAAGGGCGAGGGTTTTGGAGGAGAGGCTGTGCTGCTTTGGGAGGGTGGGAGGGGGCTGATTGGGTGAATGTCCTGTTGAGAAACTTTGCTGCTTTTTTACTGGCACATGTGCACTGTGGGGAGTAATTGGAGACACAGGGGAGATGGCAATTGGGAGGGAGGATGGGCCTGAGGGTTTGGGAGCGGTCTGAGGAGGGAATCCACCAGTGAAGGTTTTGGGGGGTGTGGGTGGGGGTGCGCTGGGGGAATGGGTTTGGAAAACCTGTAAGGATCTAGGAGGAGAAAGCTCCACAGGAGGAGGTGGAGGAGGAGAATCATCATCGGGCACAGCTGGGCTAAAGTCGTACACCATGTTAGGAAACTTCTGTGCCAGGAACTGTTGGAGGCCAGTGTTAGTCAGTGGTAGGCAGGAGCTGGTGATTTGTTCTGGAGGGGGTGGAGGAGGCAAGTTGTCAGTGTCTAGGCAGGTCATCGGAGGTGGCGGGAGGTAGGAGGCAGCAGGGAGGGTGCTATTGTTGTTTGTGGCTTCCTGGGCAGGTGGACTAGCTCCAGCTGGCTGTGTCTTGGACTGGCTCTGCAGATGTGCCAGTGTACTGTACTTGACAAATGTGGAGGGAGGCAACGGCTGAGGAGCCACACTTGTGATGGAGAGAGGAGCGGATGGTGAAAGAGGTGAGGGCGGACTTCGAGAAGAATCCTTGGATGGGACAAGGCTGTCAGTGTAGCTGGAACTGGAAGGGGGGGTCAGAGGCTGTGACATAGGGAGGGCCTGGAATGAGAGGGCAGGGATCTGGACAGGGATGGGTTTACTGATAGGATCCATCTTCAACATCTAGACAGAAAAACAAGATGAAAAGGAGTAGAAGAGAAGGTCAATCAGGTTGAGCAGAGAAGGAGCAAGTCAGAAGACATTAAGAGGATAAGTGGAGAACAGAGAAAAGGGGGAGAGGAGAGACAGAATGAGAACAAGTTATGAGAAGGATAAACCAGGGGTTCTCAATCCGGTCCTCAAGAACCCCTGAACCTGTGTCTGTTAAGAGCTGAATTAGCATATCAGCTCGTGGCAGAGCAGGGAGAGATGGAAAATGTGCAGTTTCAGGGGTCTTTGAGGACTGGATTGAGAACCCCTGGGATAAACAATCAAAAAACAAACAAAGAGAAAAAAACAACCCAAGTGCCATAAATCAAAGTGAGATATTGAAGAATGTACCATATCTTCCAGGGTATAAGTCATTTATGAATAAAAGTTATTTTTACTACTTTAAGAGGTCCTGCAGTTTATACCCTCATCCGAGTTATATACCAAAAAAAACCATGTGTTCTTCATTATTATTAATACAAGTTATTATTATTATTATTATTATAACAACAACAACCATTTATATAGGGCTTTCCCAGGAATAAAAACACGAAAGAAAATAAACTCCAATAATAAATGAAATGATGCAAATCATAAAAAGTGCACTATAAAAATGCACAAAAATCCCAAATTAAAGAGCTCATAAAACAGAAAAGAGGTGCAACTTATACTCTGGAAAACACAGTAAGCACAAAAAACACCCGCAGCCACACCACAAAACCCACTGAACACTGAGGACCATGAGTCCTCTGCAGGCTGGGGCCTAGCCTGGGTCTGAATTTTGACTGGGTCTACAGTTTTACAGATCTATCAGGCTGAAATGATTATTGAAAGAAAACGTTTGGTGCTGTGCAGCTAGGTGGAGCATCTCCTACCACGCTGCTCATGCAGTCCTGGTCAAGAATCACCGGCACCTATCATTTTGTATTTCATAGCTTCAGAAATAAATGCAAAAGAACCAATTCTGTAAAATCACAGTATTTAATAATATAACGTAATGATAAATACACTTGACCATATGAGCACTGTCACTTTTATAATTGTGTAATTGCTATCCCAGTGCAAAGTATATATATATATATATATATATATATATATATATATATATATATATATATATATATATATATATATATGAGGTCTGTCAAAGTATCGTACCTTTTTATTTTTTTCAAAAACTATATGGATTTCATTCATATGTTTTTACGTCAGACATGCTTGAACCCTCGTGCGCATGCCTGAGTTTTTCCACGCCTGTCGGTGACGTCATTCGCCTGTGAGCACGCCTTGGGAAGGAGTGGTCCCGCCCCCTCGTCGGATTTTCATTGTCTGGAAATGGCGGAATGAAAAGGACTTTTTTTCCATTAGAATTTTTTCAGAAGCTGTTAGAGACTAGCACCTGGAAACCATTCGAAAAATTTATCTGGCTTTTGGTGAAAATTTTACGGGCTTCACAGAGAATAAGGACTTTTACTACAGCTTTCAGGACTGCTTTAAGGACGGTCGGTGCGCCGCGCTCCGAGCTGCGACGACGAGGCACAAACCACTGGATCATTTCTAAACGGATGGCTCTGTGGATACGAGACCGTCGTGTGCTCTTTCTCTGGTTATCACAAGAGCTGGACATCAGCCATTTTCCGGCAGGTTTCACTTTTAACAAGAGATTTTGTCATGGAAAGCCGCACGGAGGCTTCGCACGTCACGACCGATTCGCTGATGAAGCGAGACAAAGGAACACCTCCGTTTCGGAGTGTTAGAGGACAAGTTGGGACATGCCCAGCTCTCCACAATTTCTCTTATACTCACTCGACTGGTAAGCACTGAAAGCCGAGACAGACATGTCCCAACTTGTCCTCTAACACTCCGAAACGGAGGTGTTCCTTTGTCTCGCTTCATCAGCGAATTGGTCGTGACGCGCAAAGCCTCCGCGCGGCTTTCCATGACAAAATGTCTTGTTAAAAGTGAAATCTGCCGGAAAATGGCTGATGTCCAGCTCTTGTGATAACCAGAGAAAGAGCACACAATGGTCTCGTATCCACAGAGCCATCCGTTTAGAAATGATCCAGTGGTTTGTGCCGCATCGTCGCAGCTTGGAGCGCGGCGCACCGACCGTCCTTAAAGCAGTCCTGAAAGCTATAGTAAAAGTCCTTATTCTCTGTAAAGCCTGTAAATTTTTCACCGAAAGCCAGATAAATTTTTCGAATGGTTTCCAGGTGCCAGTCTCTAACAGCTTCTGAAAAAAGTCTGATGGAAAAAAGTCCTTTTCATTCCGCCATTTCCAGACAATGAAAATCCGACGAGGGGGCGGGACCACTCCTTCCCAAGGTGTGCTCACAGGCGAATGACGTCACCGACAGGCGTGGAAAAACTCAGGCATGCGCACGAGGGTTCAAGCATGTCTGACGTAAAAACATATGAATGAAATCCATATACTTTATTGACAGACCTCGTATATATATATATATATATATATATATATATATATATATATATATATATATGAGGTCCGTGAGAAAAGTAACAGACCTTTTTATTTTTTTCAAAAACTATATGGATTTGAATCACGTGTGATTACATCAGACAAGCTTGAACCCTCGTGTGCATGCGTGAGTTTTTTTCCACACCTGTCGGTTACGTCATTTGCCTGTGGGCAGGCTTTGAGTGAGGAGTGGTCCACCCCTCCCGTCAGAATCCCTTTGTCTGACAACTTCCTGAGAGACTGGCGCTTTGCTTGATCAAAATTTTTTCAGAACCTGTGAGGCACATCGAAGTGGACACGATTTGAGAAATTCAGCTGGTTTTCGGTGAAAATTTTAACGGCTGATGAGAGATTATGGAGTGTTACTGTCGCTTTAAGGACTTCCCACAGAGCGGGACGTCGCACAGCGCTCCAAGGCACCGTCGTCAGCCTGTTTCGAGCTGAAAACTTCTAAATTTAAGCCTCTGTTGACCCAGGACGTCGTGAAAGAACAGAGAACTTTCAGAAGAGGTCGGGATCAGCAGATTATCCGGACATTCCACTGTTTAAAGGAGATTTTGTAATGAAAGACGTGCGGACGGACTGGCGCGTCGGCAGGCAGCCGGTGCGGCGCGCCGCAACAGGAAAAACACCTCCGTTGGAAGCCTTAAGGACAAGTTGGAACATGTCCAGCTGTTAAACAATTTCTCAGATACTCACTCTACTGAAAGCCATCAAAAGCCGCCTGGTTTTTACAAATGGTTATCAACACGGAGGTGTTTTTCCTGTGGCGGTGTGCCACGCCGGCTGCCTACCAACGCGCCAATCCGTCCGCACGTCTTTCATTACAAAATCTCCTTTAAACAGTGGAATGTCCGGATAAACTGCTGATCCCGACCTCTTCTGAAAGTTCTCTGTTCTCTCACGACGTCCTGGGTCAACAGAGGCTTAAATTTGGAAGTTTTCAGCTTGAAACAGGCTGACGACGGCGCCTCGGAGCACTGCGCGACGTCCCGCTCTGTGACGTCCCGCTCCGTGGGAAGTCCTTAAAGCGAGAGTAACACTCCATAATCTCTCATCAGCCGTTAAACTTTTCACCGAAAACCAGCTGAATTTCTCGAATGGTGTCCAATTCGATGTGCCTCACAGGTTCTGAAAAATTTTGATCAAGCAAAGCGCCAGTCTCTCAGGAAGTTATCAGACAAAGGGATTCCGACGGGAGGGGTGGACCACTCCTCACTCAAAGCCTGCCCACAGGCGAATGACGTAACTGAGAGGCGTGAAAAAACTCACGCATGCGCACGAGGGTTCAAGGTTGGCTGATGTAATCGCACGTGATTAAAATCCATATAGCTTTTGAAAAAAATAAAAAGGTACTTTTCTCACAGACCTCGTGTGTGTATATATATATATATATATATATATATATATATATATAGAAGGAGAGAGCATATCTCACCCATATTGGCCTCTCTTCATTGGCTTCCTGTTAATTCTAGAATTTAAAATTCTTCTTTTTACTTGCCTCTACTGGTGGTTGGCTCTCACTGCGGTATTGTATCACTTCCTGTTCCGGAGCACAGCGGTGTTTTTCTGTATCTGTTAGCTGTTTAATCTGCGCAGTTAGATTGATCTAGTTATCTAGATTACGATTGGTTTCCCAGTGTAATCTTTACGTGCCTTAACTAAAGCACTCCTTCTGCTGAATCACCTCTAAATTATTTACACATTATTCACTTTGCGTGTTTTTAGGAATCCGATAGCTTAGCGTAGCTACTAGCTCTTAGCCGATTTAGCATGGCGGCTTCTCCTGTCTCTCCCGCACTTTTCTGCTCTGGGTGTGAAATGTTTAGTTATTCCTCGGCCTCCTTTAGCAGTAACAGTACTTGTAATAAGTGTAGCTTATTCGTAGCTTTGGAGGCCAGGCTGGGCGAATTGGAGACTCGGCTCCGCACCGTGGAAAATTCTACAGCTAGCCAGGCCCCTGTAGTCGGTGCGGACCAAGGTAGCTTAGCCGCCGTTAGTTACCCCCTGGCAGATCCCGAGCAGCCGGGAAAGCAGGCCGACTGGGTGACTGTGAGGAGGAAGCGTAGCCCTAAACAGAAGCCCCGTGTACACCGCCAACCCGTTCACATCTCTAAGCGTTTTTCTCCACTCGACGACACACCCGCCGAGGATCAAACTCTGGTTATTGGCGACTCTGTTTTGCGAAATGTGAAGTTAGCGACACCAGCAACCATAGTCAATTGTCTTCCGGGGGCCAGAGCAGGCGACATTGAAGGAAATTTGAAACTGCTGGCTAAGGCTAAGCGTAAATTTGGTAAGATTGTAATTCACGTCGGCAGTAATGACACCCGGTTACGCCAATCAGAGGTCACTAAAATTAACACTAAATCGGTGTGTAACTTTGCAAAAACAATGTCGGACTCTGTAGTTTTCTCTGGGCCCCTCCCCAATCAGACCGGGAGTGACATGTTTAGCCGCATGTTCTCCTTGAATTGCTGGCTGTCTGAGTGGTGTCCAAAAAATGAGGTGGGCTTCATAGATAATTGGCAAAGCTTCTGGGGAAAACCTGGTCTTGTTAGGAGAGATGGCATCCATCCCACTTTGGATGGAGCAGCTCTCATTTCTAGAAATCTGGGAAATTTTCTTAAATCCTCCAAACCGTGACTATCCAGGGTTGGGACCAGGAAGCAGAGTTGTAGTCTTATACACCTCTCTGCAGCTTCTCTCCCCCTGCCATCCCCTCATTACCCCATCCCCGTAGAGACGGTGCCTGCTCCCAGACTACCAATAACCAGCAAAAATCTATTTAAGCATAAAAATTCAAAAAGAAAAAATAATATAGCACCTTCAACTGCACCACAGACTAAAACAGTTAAATGTGGTCTATTAAACATTAGGTCTCTCTCTTCTAAGTCCCTGTTGGTAAATGATATAATAATTGATCAACATATTGATTTATTCTGCCTTACAGAAACCTGGTTACAGCAGGATGAATATGTTAGTTTAAATGAGTCAACACCCCCGAGTCACACTAACTGTCAGAATGCTCGTAGCACGGGCCAGGGCGGAGGATTAGCAGCAATCTTCCATTCCAGCTTATTAATTAATCAAAAACCCAGACAGAGCTTTAATTCATTTGAAAGCTTGACTCTTAGTCTTGTCCATCCAAATTGGAAGTCCCAAAAACCAGTTTTATTTGTTATTATCTATCGTCCACCTGGTCGTTACTGTGAGTTTCTCTGTGAATTTTCAGACCTTTTGTCTGACTTAGTGCTTAGCTCAGATAAGATAATTATAGTGGGCGATTTTAACATCCACACAGATGCTGAGAATGACAGCCTCAACACTGCATTTAATCTATTATTAGACTTGATTGGCTTTGCTCAAAAAGTAAATGAGTCCACCCACCACTTTAATCATATCTTAGATCTTGTTCTGACTTATGTTATGGAAATAGAAGACTTAACAGTATTCCCTGAAAACTCCCTTCTGTCTGATCATTTCTTAATAACATTTACATTTACTCTGATGGACTACCCAGCAGTGGGGAATAAGTTTCATTACACTAGAAGTCTTTCAGAAAGCGCTGTAACTAGGTTTAAGGATATGATTCCTTCTTTATGTTCTCTAATGCCATATACCAACACAGTGCAGAGTAGCTACCTAAACTCTGTAAGTGAGATAGAGTATCTCGTCAATAGTTTTACATCCTCATTGAAGACAACTTTGGATGCTGTAGCTCCTCTAAAAAAGAGAGCTTTAAAGAAGTGCCTGACTCCGTGGTATAACTCACAAACTCGTAGCTTAAAGCAGATAACCCGTAAGTTGGAGAGGAAATGGCGTCTCACTAATTTAGAAGATCTTCACTTAGCCTGGAAAAAGAGTCTGTTGCTCTATAAAAAAGCCCTCCGTAAAGCTAGGACATCTTTCTACTCATCACTAATTGAAGAAAATAAGAACAACCCCAGGTTTCTTTTCAGCACTGTAGCCAGGCTGACAAAGAGTCAGAGCTCTATTGAGCTGAGTATTCCATTAACTTTAACTAGTAATGACTTCATGACTTTCTTTGCTAACAAAATTTTAACTATTAGAGAAAAAATTACTCATAACCATCCCAAAGACGTATCGTTATCTTTGGCTGCTTTCAGTGATGCCGGTATTTGGTTAGACTCTTTCTCTCCGATTGTTCTGTCTGGGTTATTTTCATTAGTTACTTCATCCAAACCATCAACATGTTTATTAGACCCCATTCCTACCAGGCTGCTCAAGGAAGCCCTACCATTATTTAATGCTTCGATCTTAAATATGCTCAATCTATCTTTGTTAGTTGGTTATGTACCACAGGCTTTTAAGGTGGCAGTAATTAAACCATTACTTAAAAAGCCATCACTTGACCTAGCTATCTTAGCTAATTATAGGCCAATCTCCAACCTTCCTTTTCTCTCAAAAATTCTTGAAAGGGTAGTTGTAAAACAGCTAACTGATCATCTGCAGAGGAATGGTCTATTTGAAGAGTTTCAGTCAGGTTTTAGAATTCATCATAGTACAGAAACAGCATTAGTGAAGGTTACAAATGATCTTCTTATGGCCTCGGACAGTGGACTCATCTCTGTGCTTGTTCTGTTAGACCTCAGTGCTGCTTTTGATACTGTTGACCATAAAATTTTATTACAGAGATTAGAGCATGCCATAGGTATTAAAGGCACTGCGCTGCGGTGGTTTGAATCATATTTGTCTAATAGATTACAATTTGTTCATGTAAATAGGGAATCTTCTTCACAGACTAAAGTTAATTATGGAGTTCCACAAGGTTCTGTGCTAGGACCAATTTTATTCACTTTATACATGCTTCCCTTAGGCAGTATTATTAGACGGTATTGCTTAAATTTTCATTGTTACGCAGATGATACCCAGCTTTATCTATCCATGAAGCCAGAGGACACACACCAATTAGCTAAACTGCAGGATTGTCTTACAGACATAAAGACATGGATGACCTCTAATTTCCTGCTTTTAAACTCAGATAAAACTGAAGTTATTGTACTTGGCCCCACAAATCTTAGAAACATGGTGTCTAACCAGATCCTTACTCTGGATGGCATTACCCTGACCTCTAGTAATACTGTGAGAAATCTTGGAGTCATTTTTGATCAGGATATGTCATTCAAAGCGCATATTAAACAAATATGTAGGACTGCTTTTTTGCATTTACGCAATATCTCTAAAATCAGAAAGGTCTTGTCTCAGAGTGATGCTGAAAAACTAATTCATGCATTTATTTCCTCTAGGCTGGACTATTGTAATTCATTATTATCAGGTTGTCCTAAAAGTTCCCTAAAAAGCCTTCAGTTAATTCAAAATGCTGCAGCTAGAGTACTGACGGGGACTAGAAGGAGAGAGCATATCTCACCCATATTGGCCTCTCTTCATTGGCTTCCTGTTAATTCTAGAATAGAATTTAAAATTCTTCTTCTTACTTATAAGGTTTTGAATAATCAGGTCCCATCTTATCTTAGGGACCTCGTAGTACCATATCACCCCAATAGAGCGCTTCGCTCTCAGACTGCAGGCTTACTTGTAGTTCCTAGGGTTTGTAAGAGTAGAATGGGAGGCAGAGCCTTCAGCTTTCAGGCTCCTCTCCTGTGGAACCAGCTCCCAATTCAGATCAGGGAGACAGACACCCTCTCTACTTTTAAGATTAGGCTTAAAACTTTCCTTTTTGCTAAAGCTTATAGTTAGGGCTGGATCAGGTGACCCTGAACCATCCCTTAGTTATGCTGCTATAGACGTAGACTGCTGGGGGGTTCCCATGATGCACTGTTTCTTTCTCTTTTTGCTCTGTATGCACCACTCTGCATTTAATCATTAGTGATCGATCTCTGCTCCCCTCCACAGCATGTCTTTTTCCTGGTTCTCTCCCTCAGCCCCAACCAGTCCCAGCAGAAGACTGCCCCTCCCTGAGCCTGGTTCTGCTGGAGGTTTCTTCCTGTTAAAAGGGAGTTTTTCCTTCCCACTGTAGCCAAGTGCTTGCTCACAGGGGGTCGTTTTGACCGTTGGGGTTTTACATAATTATTGTATGGCCTTGCCTTACAATATAAAGCGCCTTGGGGCAACTGTTTGTTGTGATTTGGCGCTATATAAAAAAATTGATTGAATTGATTGATTGATAAGGTTTTGAATAATCAGGTCCCATCTTATCTTAGGGACCTCATAGTACCATATCACCCCAATAGAGCGCTTCGCTCTCAGACTGCAGGCTTACTTGTAGTTCCTAGGGTTTGTAAGAGTAGAATGGGAGGCAGAGCCTTCTGCTTTCAGGCTCCTCTCCTGTGGAACCAGCTCCCAATTCAGATCAGGGAGACAGACACCCTCTCTACTTTTAAGATTAGGCTTAAAACTTTCCTTTTTGCTAAAGCTTATAGTTAGGGCTGGATCAGGTGACCCTGAACCATCCCTTAGTTATGCTGCTATAGACTTAGACTGCTGGGGTGTTCCCATGATGCACTGTGTTTCTTTCTCTTTTTGCTCTGTATGCACCACTCTGCATTTAATCATTAGTGACTGATCTCTGCTCTCTTCCACAGCATGTCTTTTTCCTGGTTCTCTCCCTCAGCCCCAACCAGTCCCAGCAGAAGACTGCCCCTCCCTGAGCCTGGTTCTGCTGGAGGTTTCTTCCTGTTAAAAGGGAGTTTTTCCTTCCCACTGTCGCCAAGTGCTTGCTCATAGGGGGTCGTTTTGACCGTTGGGGTTTTTCTGTAATTATTGTATGGCCTTGGCTTACAATATAAAGCGCCTTGGGGCAGCTGTTTGTTGTGATTTGGCGCTATATAAATAAAATTGATTTGATATATTATATATTTATTATTATTTACATTAATTAAGCTGCTATTGTTGTACGTACAATTTGTACATGTTGAATAAAGCCCCTCTATCAATCAATAATAAACAATATTTACGTTTTTTTAACAGCATCTGCAGGAGGGTGTGCGTGTGCAAAGACATGAACTTTTGACAAGAGCAGAAGTTAGCGTGCATGCAGACATCCACAAAATGTCTGGTAAATCACTCCAGAGGTGTTATCAGGTTACAAAAACTGTTTCAGTTTTTGAAATGTTTGTTTCTCACTTGCTTTTACATAATATATGACAAAGAGGTTATATTTCCACACAAATGAAACAGAGGTTGTAGCTAGCTATACCAACCAATGAAGTCATGGTGCCGCTCTACTGTGATTGGCTGTCACATCCGCCCCTCAAAAAAAATGGAACAGAATGAAATAGAATGTGACTTTTTGACCTCTAAAAATAGGTCAAGGTTAGTCATCTCTGAACTTGTCCAAGGTCTGTGTCCCAAAAATGTTACCTGTGAATTTGATGACTCTGGCAGTAAATATGTTTGCCAGAGTCATCCAATCCAGTTCAAGTCTGTGCTCATGTTGAGTCCATGCACTGATCTTCTCACAAACAGACTATGGGAATGCACTCTTCTCTGGTCTCCCAGCCAAATCAACTCTCTTCAACTAATCCAGAACAGTACAGCAGTAGTCCTCACCAGCTCAAAAAAAATCAGCCCACATAACTCCCACACTTGTCCGAGTCCACTGGCTTCCAGTCCACTACAGGATCAAATTCAAAGTCCTTCTCCTGACTTACAAAGCCTTGAATGGCCAAACCCCCAGCTATCTCTATGACCTCATCTCTATCCAGACACATACACGCTCCCTCCACTCAAACCACGCTCTGCTGCTTCACATCATCCCACACATCTGCAGACAATGGGAGATCGAGTCTTCTGCTCATTTGCTCCTCGCCTCTGGAGCTCCCTCCCAGATGACCTAAAATCCATCCCCTCCACTGAGGTCTTTAAAACTGGCCTTAAGACCCTCTTCTACTGGCAGGCCTTTCAATAAGCCTTTATAGTGGTCCATAATCTTATAATCTTATTTTTAACTTATTTTATTTTATTGATTTCATCATGTTTATTATTTTTATTTAACTTTTATCATAGTCTGTTATCTGTGAAGCTCTTCAAGATATGTCTTGGCAGATGAGACAGATGAGCTTAATCTATTATTATTATTATATAGAGAGAGTGGAAAAAAGGTTTACAGTGTTCACTGGACACAGTTATTGGCACCTGTTTCATGAATTTAAATTAGTTCTTTCAACAAAATACAAAATAAGACTCAGCCCCATTAGCTACAAGTGACAGCAAGCAACGGAGACAACGTGACAACTTGCCATTCATTTTCCATCAGAGCGGGTGTTCTGCAGCAGCAAGAATAAACAATCATTCTGCTGCCAGCTAGGTGGGGCCAAAGCAGACTTGAAGTCTATTTTATGCGAATACTGAGCGATGCCACACGGTAACTGCCAATCAGAGTGAAAAGGCAGCGTGACGTCAGCTTGTTGTTCGCTCCAACAACATAATCCAAGATGGTGGAATACACTCCAATGACCTCTCCTGGACAGACATCATCTGAGCTGTCATTAAGAAGGCCCAGCAGTGTCTGCACTTCCTGGGATACCTCAGGAAGAACAATCAGGACAGGAAACTTCTGCTGTTCTTCTACCACTCATCCATCAAAAGTCTGCTGACGTGTTTCCACACGGTACGGGAGCTGAACTCTGGCAGACGGAGCGAGGCTTCAGAGGACAGTGAAAGCAGCACAGAGAGTTGTTGGCTGCTCTCTCACCTCCCTGATAGACATCTACACCACCCTTTGCCTCAGCAGAGTTCAGAACATCTTCAAGGACAGTTCACATCCCGGCTCCCAGCTGTTTGACCTGTTGCCCTCTGGCAGGCACTACAGGTGCATCAAAACAAGGACACACGGACTAAAACACAGTTTCTTTCCGAGAGCCATCACCACCCTGAACTCTCACATGCAACGTCTTCAGCCATCAATAGAAGGTACAATGTGCAATATATGTCAATCAAATCAGTTTATATATCGCCGAGGGGCAATTTTAAAAAGGCATGACAGTAGCTTGGAAGACTTTAAAAATAAATAAATAACATACACACAGTACACAACCATCAACAATACACAGACCATGCAACCACATTCAACAGCTAAAAAGGTTATACGTGCTGGATTATAACATGATTTTAGATAAAGTGCTATTAAAATGTGCTTCAAACATCAGTTTCAAGCCATGAGGGGGTTAAAATTCAGCGTTTAGTTGCTGGACAGCCCTGGGGATAAAGGTCATCTTTCTCCTCTGAGTCTGACAGCCTGGACAACAAAGTCTGCATCCTACAGGGAGCCACTTAAACACTGAAGAAAGCACATGGGTGGAGTCGTAATATTTAAGCAAGCAGTTTTTAGTCAGTTGATCACATAAAGAGGTGAGAGACCGAACCAGGTTGCCCAATGATTTTAGAGCAAACCTTGGCCACATGCAGCAGACAATTTCTGTTTTGCAGGGTGATGGAGTGGAACCAGCAAGTGAAAGAGAAGGTGATTACATTTTCAATGAATGCATAATAAAATGTAGTGAGAATGTAGTGAGATTTCAACTTTCTAAGGGGCTACTGTCTCCGGTGACATTTCTTGAGCAATTCATCTGTGTTAGGGGGAGAACCTCAATGAGTTGTCAAAGAGTGTCCTGAGGTATTTATATTCCTCCACTATCTCCACCGGCTCCTGATGAATGATGGTGGTGGCAGCCTCAGCCAGCTGTCTCTGTTTGGATGAAAAAGTTCACAGCTGCAGCAGTATCAGTGTCACTGCTGCTGCTGCTCCGCTTTAAATACTACCTCAATATTTATTTGTCCCATGCAATACAATCATCTTAAATGACTGTAGGACTTTGTACTTATACAGTAACTATATACTTTTTTTTTTACATTATCTGTTTGCAAAAAGGAGAAGCTCTCTCCAATCTCACTGTACATTTTGTATAATGACAGTAAAGGGCATTCTATTCTATTCAAAAGAACTGTTTTGGTATAAATCTGTTTCTCATCTATTTTCTAAAAGCTAGCGAAGAATAAGCACTTCTAATGCTAAAAAAAAGCTGTTTTTGTACCCAGATAACACGTAAGAGGTGATTTACAAGACATCTTACGGAGATGTTTGTGTGCACGCTGCGGGAACGTCCATCAAGCGACAAAGCCAACTGCTTGTCACCCTCATCTGTAGCTAATGTGACCTTAGCATCAGTTGGTGCTTACTTATCCGTGTTCACATGACCTGAAATAACTAATGGATGATGGTTTTACTGCACAAAGAGGGCCTGATTGTTTTGTTTGCATTTTCAGTGAGAACCACGAGAGGTGAAAATGTCAGAAATGTTACTATCAAAAACCTCAACTCCAAAGGCTTCAAACCCATCACCAAAGATCTTAAAATCGGTGTCTGAAGAGTTCCTAAACCTATTAAGACATTCCAGAGTCACTAAAGTGTTGAGACGCTTCCAAGACATGTCAGTAAGAAGTAGCTCACAATTTCTCATGCCATCTAATATTCTATTTTTGAATTCTGATGGTCATCAATCCTTCCAATCATTTAATGATTCAACACTTTCACACGATTTATTAGACAGCCAGCTAGGCTGAGCCAACTCAGAGAGTCAGACTCTCTCCACCCAAAGTGTTTCATACGGAAATAACTGTTGTACAAAAGCTTCAGATATCTGTCGCTGAGTTAGATGATGACTGGAGTGCAGTTTTAAGCAGACACAAGGCAACAGGTGTATTGCCGCTCATGCTTCGAAATGACACATACACAGTGAAGGCAGGGCAGCCGTTCAGTTGGCGACACCGGGAACAATCATTGATGTAAAATTGCAATGATTAGACCAAATCTATGACTGTGTCTTAGACTGGCTCTGCAGATGTGCCAGTCCAAGACACAGTCATATGTGGAGGGAGGGACCACAATTGTTGACCAATTTTACATTAGATTTCCGACTTTCATGCTTTTAAATTTTCAAGCATGAACAGTTGCAATGTGGTATCCTTAGAAGTCTTCAAGTGATTCAGAACACAAGAGATTTGATCATATGTCTCGAGTACTGACAGATCTCAAGGTTTTGCTAACATACCAATTACTGAGTGGTTGTGCTCCTCCTTAACTGAACTGACTTTAGCCTTATATGCCGCCATGTGCCTTGTGGTCTCATGGCTCAGTTCTGTTCTGTGTTCTCAAGGTAAAGAAGAAGTCAGCAGGTTGTGGAGCCTGTGATCAAAAAGTTCCAGCTTCATGATATCAGACAAACAAACCTGGTGGAAAATTTTCAAATCGAGACGTAAAACATTTTTTGATCATAATAAGTGATGAATTTGTTTTAAGCTTATTTGATCAATTTTTCTGTGACATACAGTGAGCTGTTGGTTTGATTGTGCTATGTGCTGTGTCTTGACTATGATTTCAATTTTTACATTTTTTTTTTACATGCTTCTGAAAGCAGTTCATAAAAAATTATTTGATTTTGATTTGGAACCCAATGGGCTACATGCAAAAACCATTTGTTATAAATAACTTAGAAATACCTATATTTTATAATATTATTGATTTCAAACGCTCTGGACACGTTAATATCTTGTTGCATTTCTGCTGGGGGTTACGTGAGGTTAAAAGCGATGACTGTCAGCAAGTTTGCACTGGGTCAATATGCTCCTGATATCTGCACAGTAATTTACTGTACTCTTGCGCCCACTGAATAAGAGTTTCCAGCCCTTGCAAGATCCATCTACTTCCTGGTACAGCCTCCGTGGTGACTGTCAGGTCATCCATAAAGGCCCTGATTGGTGGTTGGATCCCCGAAAGAGGAGTTGCAGTCACATGACCTGGCCACTTCCAGGCCACTCTCCATTGCCACGCTGCCGGTCAAGCCTGGCTTCCTTGTACTGCCTCTTGAGAGGCTTCAGCACTTGTCGGATCTTGCAAATCTTGACTGTCCCCTGGTTCATGGTGTAAGGCGTCCAAGCAGCTTTCTTCTCCTCTGCACCGAACCTCTCCTGGGCTAGGCTCATGATAATGGTCATCATTGCCTGCAGACTCTGATCAACATTTCAATTTCAATTTTTTCAATTTATTTTCATTTATATAGCATCAAATCCAACAGAGCTGCCTCACCTAACCTTACCAACCCCCAGAGCAACAGCAGTAAGGAAAAACTCCCTCTGAGGAAAAAACCTCAAGCAGACCAGACTCAAAGGGGTGACGCTCTGCTTGGGCCATACTACAAACATAAATTACAGAACAATTCACAGAACAATTCACGGACGAATATACAAGAAATGCTATTGGTGCACAGGACAGGAGGATCGCCAACACAAATACAACTCCCATCTCTGGATGGAGCTGCACCTTAAACAGAGAGAAAAAACAGAATCAAGCATCAGAAAGACAATAAATACAGTATAATTTGCCAGCATTAAACAACAAGAAAAACAGAGAAATACTAAGGTGACCGCCGGCCACTAGCCCGAAACTTCACTAAAAGACCCAGAGTTTAGGTAAATTTGAGGCCGCAGCCCGCTCCAATTGCTAATAAATTAATTCAAAGAGTAAAAAGCGTAAAACAAAACTGTACCAGTATGCTAGCCATATGAAAGGGAAAATAAGTGTGTCTTCAGTCTGGACTTGAAAATCTCCACAGAATCTGACTGTTTTATTGATGCAGGGAGATCATTCCACAGAACAGGGGCATGATAAGAGAAAGCTCTGTGACCCGCAGACTTCTTTTTCACCTTAGGGACACAAAGTAGTCCTGCACCCTGAGAATGTAAAGCCCGGGCCGGAACGTAAGGTTTAATTAGGTCAGCTAGGTAGGGAGGTGCCAGTCCATGAATAATTTTATAGGTTAGTAGCAGAACCTTAAAATCTGATCTCACTGGGACAGGAAGCCAGTGAAGAGATGCCAAAATGGGTGTAATGTGGTTGTACTTTCTGCTTTGTGTCAAAAGTCTGGCTGCAGCATTTTGAACCAATTGGAGACCCCTAATGCTAGACTGTGGTAAACCAGAAAATAGAACATTGCAGTAGTTCAATCTAGAAGAGATAAATGCATGGATCAGGGTCTCAGCATCAGCCATAGACAGGATGGGATGAATCTTCGCTATATTTCGCAGGTGGAAGAAAGCAGCAACATCACCTTTTGCAGACGCTTCAAGCACCTTGTCGACGTTCTCATCAAACTGCTCCCATGCTGTCATCTTACAGGCCTGTGGCCACTTGATTCGAACCTTTCCTCGGGTGAGATTTGGGAGAGCTGGTTGTGCCACATGGAGGCCCTGGGCTCTATGGGGTTTTTCCTGACCCAGCTACTCCTCTGTCTCATCAGATGTTGTAGCTGTGCACTGTGATATATATATATATATATATATATATATATATATATATATATATATATAGACAGACACACACACACACACACACACAGTTGTATGTAAAAGTTTGGGCCCCCTTGATGATTTACATGATTTTCCTGTATAAATCATTGATATTAACACATCTGTTCCCCCTACCCCCAAAACATGTGTAAAAAATTTGTGTCACGCAACATTAAAAATGCTTGAAGTAAGTGCCTCGGGAACAAGCTTTTTCAGTGTTAACA
The DNA here is from genome assembly GCF_902500255.1 of Thalassophryne amazonica. Classification (NCBI taxonomy): domain Eukaryota; kingdom Metazoa; phylum Chordata; class Actinopteri; order Batrachoidiformes; family Batrachoididae; genus Thalassophryne; species Thalassophryne amazonica. The sequence continues at coordinate 66,667,698 of NC_047116.1, forward strand.
TTTTTGCTGAAGAGGAAACCCATGGCTACTAGAAAATACCCAGGAAGTAAACCTGTGGGGGCCGCATAAGGGACCCCATCAGCCAATGGACTATGATGATTTCCATGATTTTCCTTTATAAATCATTGGTTGTTTGGATCATCAATTTCAGTTAAATATATCATATAGCAGACAAAAACAGTGATATTTGAGAAGTGAAATGAAGTTTATAGGATTTACAGAAAGCGTGCAATGATTTAAACAAAATTAGGCAGGTGCATAAATTTGGGCACCCCAACAGAATAAATACATCAATATTTAGTAAATCCTCCTTTTGCAGAAATAACAGCCTCTAAACGCTTCCTACAGCTTCCAATGAGGGTCTGGATTCTGGCTGAAGGTATTTTGGACCATTCATCTTTCCAAAACATCTCTGGTTTGTTGGTTTCAGAGCATGGACAGCCCGCTTAAAATCACACCACAGATTTTCAATAATATTCAGGTCTGGGGACTGAGATGGCCATTCCAGAACGTTGTACTTGTTCCTCTGCATGAATGCCTAAGTAGATTTTGAGCAGTGTTTAGGGTTGTTGTCTTGTTGAAAGATCCAGCCCCGGTGCAACTTCAACTTTGTCACTGATTCATGAAAATTGTTCTCAAGAATCTGCTGATATTGACTGGAATCCATGTGACCCTCAACTTTAACAAGATTCTTAGTACCTGCACAGGCCAAACAGCCCCACAGCATGATGGAACCACCTCCAAATTTTACTTTAAGTGTTTTTCTTGGAATGCGGTGTTCTTTTTCAGCCATGCATACCGCTCCTTGTTATGTCCAAATAACTCAATTTTAGTTTCATCAGTCCACAGCACCTTATTCCAAAATGAAGCTGGCTTGTCCAAATGTGCTTTAGCATACCTCAAGTGACTCTGTTTGTGGCGTGTACGCAGAAAAGGCTTCCTCCATATTACAGCATCATACAGCATCTCTTTGTGCAAAGTGCACTGTATAGTTGAATGATGCACACAGACACTATCTGCAGCAAGATCATGATGTAGGTCTTTGGAGCAGGTCTGTGGGTTGACTATGACTGTTTTCATCATCCATTCTTATCTGAGATTTTTCTTGGCCTGCCACTTCGGGCCTTAACTAGTACTGTGCCTGCAGTCTTCCATTTCCTCACTATGTTCCTCACAGTGAAAACTGACAACTTTGAGATAGCATTTTGTATCCTTCCCGTAAATCATGATGTTGAACAATCTTTGTTTTCAGGTCATTTGAGAGTTGTTTAGAGGCTCCCATGTTGCCACTCATTCGAAGAGATCCAAAGAGGGGAAACATTTGCAAATAGCCACTTTAAATACCCTTTCTAATGATTGGATTTGTCTGTGTAAGGAGGTCAAGGGTCAGTGAGCTTACCAAACCATATCAGTGTGTTCATCTGCTATATGATATATTTAACTGAAATTTCTGATCCAGACAACCAATGATTTATAAAGGAAAATCATGAAAATTATCAGGGGTGTCCAAACTTTTGCATACAACTGTGTGTGTGTATATATATATATATTATATTGCATTATATTTAAGATTGTCAGCCTACAATATTTACCTCTTATGATTATAACTGAGACTGGGACATGGCGTAGGCCTCTTGACTGCCTGCTCGTGATATTGGTAAGTTTCTCTCTGCTCTCTCCATGCATTGAGTGAACAACAGGAGAAAATTAACCTCACCGGTTCACTGTAAAAGGAAACCTTTTCAAGAAAAAAAAAAAATGATATTAACCGGTTACCATTGTTTTAAATGAATGATTCTGTTCTGGAATGGAGTGGTGGTGGCCAAGTAGTTAGTGCACTTGGTTTCAGTGCGGAAAGGTGCTGGTTCAAACTCCACTCCTGCCACATTTTCTGTATGTAATGTGGAACTGCGTCAGGAGGGGCATCCTGTGTAAAAAATTGTGCCAAATCAACATGCATGTGGTGACCCTGAGTGAAAAAACAAGGGAGCAGCTGAAGGGACTTACTTTTACTCTGTTCTGGAACATAAAAAAATATATATAAAGATTCTAGTTTTGTTTTTGTTCCCAGTTTGGTTTTCGTTCCATGAACTGGTTCTAAACCTTGGCTGAAATTCACTCTGAATATTCTATGAACACATGCTTGTGTGACTCATGTATAGAACTAATAAATAACATCCTCTCCTGTTTCACAACTACCTACACATTTGGGCCCATCTTAATTTTTGGAGGGGTTCAGCGTGAAGTCTACTCGGGGTTTTATTTCGAACACTGTGCCAACCCCACACTTTCCTGTGTACTGGATTCCAAATAAAGTGTGTAGTTCCATCTTTCTGTGTCAAAGATACACAATTTGGTCACATACAGTATTGTTCAGAATAATAGTAGTGCTATGTGACTAAAAAAATGAATCCAGGTTTTGAGTATATTTCTTATTGTTACATGGGAAACAAGGTACCAGTAGATTCAGTAGATTCTCACAAATCCAACAAGACCAAGCATTCATGATATGCACACTCTTAAGGCTATGAAATTGGGCTATTAGTAAAAAAAAAGTAGAAAAGGGGGTGTTCACAATAATATTAGTGTGGCATTCAGTCAGTGAGTTCGTCAATTTTGTGGAACAAACAGGTGTGAATCAGGTGTCCCCTACTTAAGGATGAAGCCAGCACCTGTTGAACATGCTTTTCTCTTTGAAAGCCTGAGGAAAATGGGATGTTCCAGACACTGTTCATAAGAACAGCGTAGTTTGATTAAAAAGTTGATTGAAGAGGAGAAAACTTATACGCAGGTGCAAAAAATTATATGCTGTTCATCTACAATGATCTCCAATGCTTTAAAATGGACAAAAAACCAGAGACGCGTGGAAGAAAACGGAAAACAACCATCAAAATGGATAGAAGAATAACCAGAATGGCAAAGGCTCACCCATTGATCAGCTCCAGGATGATCAAAGACAATCTGGAGTTGCCTGTAAACGCTGTGACAGTTAGAAGATGCCTGTGTGAAGCTAATTTATTTACAAGAATCCCCCACAAAGCCCCTCGGTGAAATAAAAGACATGTGCAGAAGAGGTTACAATTTGCCAAAGAACACATCAACTGGCCTAAAGAGAAATGGAGGAATATTTTGTGGACTGATGAGAGGAAAATTGTTCTTTTTGGGTCCAAGGGCCGCAGACAGTTTGTGAGACGACCCCCAATCTCTGAATTCAAGCCACAGTTCACAGTGAAGACAGTGAAGCATGGTGGTGCAAGCATCATGATATGGGCATGCTTCTCCTACTATGGTGTTGGGCCTATATATCGCATACGAGGTATCATGGATCAGTTTGGAAATGTCAAAATACTTGAAGAGGTCATGTTGCCTTATGCTGAAGAGGACATGCCCTTGAAATAGGTGTTTCAACAAGACAATGACCCCAAGCACACTAGTAAACGGGCAAAATCTTGGTTCCAAACCAACAAAATCAATCCCTCGCAGATGTGAAGAAATCATGAAAAATTGTGGTTATACAACTAAATACTAGTTTAGTGATTCACAGGATTGCTAAAAAAGCAGTTTAAACATAATAGTTTTGAGTTTGTAGCATCAAAAGCAGATGCTACTATTATTGTGAACACCCCCTTTTCTACTTTTTTTTACTAATAGCCCAATTTCATAGCCTTAAGAGTGTGCATCTCATGAATGCTCGGTCTAGTTGGATTTATCAGAATCTACTGAATCTACTGGTACCTTGTTTCCCATGTGACAATAAGAAATATACTCAAAACCTGGATTAATCTTTTTAGTCACATAGCACTACTATTATTCTGAATGCCACTGTATGAAACTTACCAATCACAAAGAATGCTGGGTTTTGGTTTGCATTAAGGTGAATAGTTTACAGTATGTGGGATATGTTTGCATGCTCACCTCTCCTTGAGTTCCTCTCCTCCAGGCCTCTGAAAAGATGGAGCTGACGACACTCTGGGAGCGAGCGTGGCTCGAAGATGTCATTTCTGAAACACCACTGTCAGACTGGCTGGAGTGGTTGGACTGGGACTCTGAGGATGGAAACAAAAGCAAAAAACAAAACAAAAAACAATCTTTAAAACTCTTCTCTCTCTCTCTCTCTCTCTCTCTCTCTAGAGAGAGAGAGACCGATGCCGGACAAACTAGCTTAATATTAAATGTGTGTTAAGTGGAATGTACTCTGGCCCTCACCAGAATAGACATGGTGACCTATATATATATATATATATATATATATATATATATATATATATATATATATATACACTCAACAAAAATATAAACGCAACACTTTTGGTTTTGCTCCCATTTTGTATGAGATGAACTCAAAGATCTAAAACTTTTTCCACATACACAATATTACCATTTCCCTCAAATATTGTTCACAAACCAGTCTAAATCTGTGATAGTGAGCACTTCTCCTTTGCTGAGATAATCCATCCCACCTCACAGGTGTGCCATATCAAGATGCTGATTAGACACCATGATTAGTGCACAGGTGTGCCTTAGACTGCCCACAATAAAAGGCCACTCTGAAAGGTGCAGTTTTATCACACAGCACAATGCCACAGATGTTGCAAGATTTGAGGGAGCGTGCAATTGGCATGCTGACAGCAGGAATGTCAACCAGAGCTGTTGCTTGTGTATTGAATGTTCATTTCTCTACCATAAGCCATCTCCAAAGGCGTTTCAGAGAATTTGGCAGTACATCCAACCAGCCTCACAACCGCAGAACACGTGTAACCACACCAGCCCAGGACCTCCACAACCAGCATGTTCACCTCCAACATCGTCTGAGACCAGCCACTCGGACAGCTGCTGAAACAATCGGTTTGCATAACCAAAGAATTTCTGCACAAACTGTCAGAAACCGTCTCAGGGAAGCTCATCTGCATGCTCGTCGTCCTCATCGGGGTCTCGACCTGACTCCAGTTCATCGTCGTAACCGACTTGAGTGGGCAAATGCTCAGATTGGCTGGCGTTTGGCACGTTGGAGAGGTGTTCTCTTCACGGATGAATCCCGGTTCACACTGTTCAGGGCAGATGGCAGACAGCGTGTGTGGCGTCGTGTGGGTGAGCGGTTTTCTGATGTCAATGTTGTGGATCGAGTGGCCCATGGTGGCGGTGGTGTTATGGTATGGGCAGGCGTCTGTTATGGACGAAGAACACAGGTGCATTTTATTGATGGCATTTTGAATGCACAGAGATACCGTGACGAGATCCTGAGGCCCACTGTTGTGCCATACATCCAAGAACATCACCTCATGTTGCAGCAGGATAATGCACGGCCCCATGTTGCAAGGATCTGTACACAATTCTTGGAAGCTGAAAGTGTCCCAGTTCTTACATGGCCGGCATACTCACCGGACATGTCACCCATTGAGCATGTTTGGGATGCTCTGGAGTGGCGTATACGACAGCGTGTACCAGTTCCTGCCAATATCCAGAAACTTCGCACAGCCATTGAAGAGGAGTGGACCAACATTCCACAGGCCACAATTGACAACCTGATCAACTCTATGCAAAGGAGATGTGTTTCAGAGTGGCCTTTTATTGTGGACAGTCTAAGGCACACCTGTGCACTAATCATGGTGTCTAATCAGCATCTTGATATGGCACACCTGTGAGGTGGGATGGATTATCTCAGCACAGGAGAAGTGCTCACTATCACAGATTTAGACTGGTTTGTGAACAATATTTGAGCGAAATGGTGATACTGTGTATGTGGAAAAAGTTTTAGATCTTTGAGTTCATCTCATACAAAATGGGAGCAAAACCAAAAGTGTTGCGTTTCTATTTTTGTTGAGTGTATATATATATATATATTTTTTTTTTTTTTTTCCATACATGCCCTGAGCAGCAAGCATCAAATATAGACAGAAAAATGAAGGACAGTCATTTTGACATAATAGCGACAAGATTAACACCCTTTATACAGCACTTCCTATGACTGGGAAATAAATCACAGCCATAAAATATACATACAATTTTCTAAAACCATTTCAGTGATACAAAACAAGTATCAAGAGTGCAGTAAAATTACAAGTTGATTTCTGCTCTTTCTGAAAACGTCTCAACTCAACCCACACGGAGTTCTGTGGATCACAAGATCTGGATAATTATAATAATTTAACAAAAAAAAAGATGATGGTGAGTCAATATGTATTTATGTATTTATAAATACAACTAGTGTGTTTCCCGTGAGGATACACAGGCTCTAGATTGGGTAGTGCTTATAAAATATTTATAAAATGTTTATAAAACTTGTATCATCAGTTGGAATGGCGTGTGAGTCCAGAATGTTTTTAGAACCTTAGACCTCAACAATATCATGGCTGGAAAGGAGGGTGGGCTGGGCGCAAATGCAGAGCTCAGACACCAAAGAGATACGGTTAAAAGGATTTACTGGTACACGGTTAGGCACTCCAAAATCAGCAACAGTATCAGAAACACAGGGCTTAGGCATGGTCCAAAAAACAAGCAGGAAGTCAAAAAACACAGCCAGACAAAAACGGGTCAAGAACAGAGCAAGGAAAGGGTCTGGAAGTGAAGGCACAAGGCACAATGATCTGGCGGGGAAATGAGGAAACCAAGGGATTTAAATACAGCCACTGATGAGTGGTTGATTGAGAACAGGTGTGCAGGAAAATTCCAGAGAGGGGCATGGCAACAGGGAAAGAACCACCCACCACCAAAGACCCATGTGAAAGACAAGAGAGAGAGGTGACACCAAAACCGAGGCAAAAGATAAACAAAACCACAGTGATACAAAGAGAACAGATAAAAAGAAAACAAAATACAACAAACAAAACAATACAATACATGATTAAACCAATACAATACCAAACCAAGCCCCACAATCCTGACAAACAGTTTTTAGAAGAGGAGCTCAACCCTTTTATTTCCTGTTAATTATGTCATTTTTCATGTTAATTTACTGTCTTAATGTATTCAGAAATGGTTTAGGTTCTCGTTATCATATATACACACTATTATTATTATCATTATTATCAGGACTATTATTATTATTATTATTATATTTTATTACTTCTATTTTGTCATTTGATTTTTAAATGGACCACAATAGAAATAAGTGTTTTCACTTTCTTGTGTCATCCAAGTATCTTAAACACATTTATAATTATACTACGTACTTACATTGAACTTACTAAATAAAATCATGCATGTACTCATGCTTTTAATATAAAGATGTTTTACCACTCCCTGCTGGAATGGCATGTTAGTTCAGAATGTAATTAGCAGTGTTAACTAATATCCATAGCTTCTTCAAAAATATTAGACCTAGACCTTGACTCAAAATACATAAGCATATCAAACGGAAAATGTCAGCTGTTCCCAGTTTCTGCGTGATCGAAGCCATACACGCAAACAGAGGCCACTTGGCTATTATAATACAGATACTTTGTCGTCATGTGTTTTAAACACGACAACATCACTGATGCTAATGTTGAGGACTAAACTAAAAATGTCTGATTTGTCAGGCCAACAATCAAAAAGCTGGCTCATTCTTTCACAAAACTAGAAATGTTTTATTTTTATTCTTTTTTCATTGAGTTCCTGTGTCTGTCAATTTGTGTGAAGTACTTTGAATGAATTCTTTATTACACAGGGGTGGAGTATGTTCTGTGTCCCTTGTGTGAGCATCTCACAGGATGCCATAGAAATGCAGAGCACACATACGAGGCACGCTCGATGGTTTCGCAATACATGCCATGGTCTCGACGGTCGTCGTGAAGTATGAAGCTGCACCTGACAAATGTAGAAGAGTCTCCAAGGTTGGACAACACAAATGTTGCACAGACTATGCCATGACCGCCCAACGGACGCTGAATGATCGGGGCTGTGTGTCATGATCTTTACGAATGAAGTTCATTATATAAAGCACTGTTATGAAGTGCAAAATGAGTTCCTTGTCAGCTGATGCCTGCAGAGTTTGTCAGACAGTTTTGTGCGTATTCATAACTTTGAGCAGAGATCAGGCAGCGAGCTTTGTCTTATATTTTTCAGACATGCAGCTTAGCTGTCACTGAAAGCACACATCATGTCAGACACGTTGGACTTGCAGCTGATAAGGTAATCTGGGCCCCAATTACTGTTATGATACAACCTGTAACAACCTGAAAACACCTTGCGTGGAATCTTTTAATATATAAGTAGGTACATTGAGTTTATGTGGACATACCATCAGCTTTGTCCTTTTTCCATGTTTTGTATAATTCAGAGTTTGAGTCTTCTTTCGACTGGAGCACCACACGGCACCGTGTAGTGCTCCAGTCGAAAGAAGACAAAATCAGTTTTCTGAACTGGATAGGAGTCATGTGATGTTCTTTCAGTCCTTGCAATGTTTTTTTAAAGTCTGTTTCTATTTTTCATGACTGTCAGTTGTTTTCTAGCCAAAGAAAGTCCAGTGAAAGATGTTCATTATCCAATGATGTCATTTTTCTGCTGAATTTGCTGACACCACCCGTGTGAATCACGGAGAAACACACACACACACAGACACACACACACAAACACACGATAAATACAAAACAAAGTGTGGAAAATTAATCATTTAATATTAAGCTAGTTTGTCTGGCATCACTCTCTCTCTGTCTCTCTCTCTCTTAGAATTCTTTCATCTGCCGGTGCACAAACAGTAAGGAAATATGATGGCATGCTTTTAGACCATGGCAAACTCTGCTCCACATGAGCATATATGTCCATAAACAAGGAAAACGTGGAAAAAAAAAAATCATAATCTGCAGCGCCCCAACTCCACCGGAGACAACAACGATGCACAAGTGGCGCTGAAGCAATCACACCGAAAGGTGTTTTCGCGTCCCTTCTGCATCTGAGCAAAGTTTTAGAAAGCACAACGGACTCACAAATGATACCGTCCTGAATAATGGGGCCCTAAGAAGCTCTGTAGTTCACATCAGTGTGAATAAATCAAAGTCTGACTTTAAGGTCGCTGGACAAACCTGGAAGGCTTGAGGAACTGGATCCTGACTTGATGGATGAAGATGACAGAGATGACCAATCATATGCTGCTTCCGTCCTCCTCATGGCTTCCAGGAAGTTGATGTAGAGCTGCTTCCCGTACTGACAGACACAGAGATCGGCACTAAAAACCTTTTTATCCAGATTTTGGTCTGTTGTTGGATGTGAGCAGCAGCTCAGAGGCAAAGTGTTCCAAGAAATAATTAAACCAATTAATTTGGTCTCTTATTACTGAGTTTCCTACATACTTTCATACATTTATGTGTCTTTTGTATGACTGATATTCTGTTTCTCAGTTAATCATAATAATAATAATAATAATAATAATAATAATAATAATAATAAAGTACTTCACATCCTTCTCTGCTGCTCCATCAACTCAAGCTTGATATCGTGGGATTGAAAATATCATGGGATCCTGAATGTTTGTCATTGGCTTAAGCATGTGGCAAAGTTATCAAACATAGCATAAGTGCATGTCTTCAAGCAATAATTGTAGATGTTTTTGGTGCAGATTCAAAAGAATGCAGGGATTGTGCAACACAGAATGGACCAGACGGTGTGGAATGTACAGTGTAACACACTGTGTATTACACTGTGTATAACGCACTGAATATAACACACAGTGCGTCATGCATAGAGTGTAACACACTGTATACAACGCACTGAATGTAATAGATAGTGTGTAATGCACTGTTTGTACTGCACACAATATCATGCACAAAGTGTAATACATGGAGTATAATGCATGGAGCATACTGCACAGCGTGAATAGCACAGAGTGCAACACACAGAGTGTCACGCATGAAATGTGACACACACACTGTAATTCACAGAGCACACAGAGTGCACCGCATGATGTAGTGCAGGAAGTGCACCGCATGGTCCAACAACACACTGCAGTATATGGAAGAGGAGAAACGGATGGTATTTTTGGACAACATAAGCTGTTACCTTGGCAACGCGGATGCTGTTGATCCATTGGTGGAGGGTTCTGACATCATCACAGCAGAGATATTTGATGTACTGAGATTTCTTCTGAATCTGAGGGTGCTACACACACACACACACACACACACACACACACACACACACACACACACACACACACACACACACACACACACACACACACACACACACACACACACAGAGAGATATATACATGTCAAAGTAGAGTCTGCGATTTGGTAGAATTGGAGATTCTACTAGTAGAGACTGCAATCTACCAAGCCATTCATTATCATGACAAGATGCTATCTAGACATAGAATGACAGCACTACCTTACTGTGGAATGTGAAAATCAACTTCACATTAGAGCCACATCATGGTGAAGTGATCACAGTGAGAAAGTAAGAACTTGTAATCATCGGAAACTCTACTAGTAGAATCTCCAATTCTATCAAAACACAGTTTATACTTTGACACACACACACACACACACACACACACACACACACACACACACACACACACACACACACACACACACACACACACACACACACACACACATATACATATATATATATATATATATATGGGGAAGATCATGAACACTCCACCCAGAAAGGACCAGGTCAGATCTGAAGCCAGGGCCTTCTTACTATGAGGCATCAGTGGCAGTCTTCATAATCCAACTGCATTTAAGACCACTATTAAAAATGTGCTGACTGAAATTCTGTCAAGATAGTATTATTCAGGTGTTGTTACTGGGTCTAACCACTAGATGGCGACTTGTTGGGAGCGTGTGTACCTTGAGTACCATGCAGTAGTCAGTGGGAGCCTTGTACTTGTTTTTGTAGTTCTGGCCATGGTAAATGTTAACGTGATCCAGCTGAAGGAAACACACCAGGTCTCTGGAAGCCTGCACATATGCACACACACACAGAATGTCAACCGCATGCACACACACACACACACACACACACACACACACACACACACACACACACACACACACACACACACACACACAGAATGTCAATCCCACGCATGCACATGCGCGCGCACGCACGCACAGACACGCACACACACAGAATGTCAACCCCATAAACGCACATGTGCACGCACGCACACACACGTCAACCTTCAGTGATGTCATATCCTAAAGCTGGGGCATCGACGGATGCTGGCCATTTTGAGAAAAACTGATCATAGATTTACCAGAAACACATTTTAATTTTTAAAATAATGATAATTCTTTATTACCACAAATACTCCATACCACATATCGAAAAAATTGACTGCAATGTTTCATTAACATCCATTTTTTTTGTTCAGTCAAATTTTGGGTCCCATTGTTGACAACACTTGATGTCCATGTTTTATTATTTTTTTGTGTCGGTGAGAAAGCAGCGCAGATTGATCCAATTATGCAAGAGTGTGACCTCGACGGCTTGAAGACAAAGCAACATGAGGCTCACAATCTCAAAGGGACAGCTGTGGTGTGGACACAGGACTTAGCACTGCTAGCTGTTACTGATGTCTATGCTTACTGGCTTATTGACTTCGGCTGGACAAATCCAAACATACGAAGTGAAGCAAGAAGTAGCATCGGCCAGCAGGACAATATTTTCTGTTGAGTGTTGTCGGCCGCTTAAGGAAGAGTCAAATTAGCAGGAGGTGGTTGTGCTGCTAGGTATGCATTTATTATTTGTTACTTAGTTTATCCAGTCTGGTTTACACTTATTGGATGTACTTTTAACACTGGCTGCTCATAACACCCCACAATGACATCATCATCATTTTTTTTTTTATTTTGGAAATTTGTTTAAAGTAAAAAAAAAAAAACTAAGAAATTACATGTACACACCCATGTAAGTATTCACAGTCTTTGTTCAAAACTTTACTGATGCACCTTTAGCAACAATTACAGCCTCAAGTCTTCTTGAATATGATGCCACAACCTGGTGCACCTATCTTTGGGCAGTTTTGCCCATTCCTCTTTGCAGCACCTCTCAAGCTCCATCAGGTTGGATGGGGAGCGTTGGTACACAGCCATTTTCAGATCTCTCCAGAGATGTTCAATCAGATTCAGGTCTGGGCTCTGGCTGAACCACTCAAGGACATTCACAGAGTTGTTCTCAAACCACTCCTTTGATATCTTGGCTGTGTGTTTAGGGTCATTATCCTCCTGAAAAATGAATCGTCGCTCCAGGGTGGTGGTGGTGTCTTTTTAATAATCTGATTTAAAATCAGAGCATTTGGGTTATTTCTCTCAAATAAGCCATCAGTCCTCAAGGATGTTTACAGCAGGAGGATGTTTGAAAAGATGTGGAAAACTGTGGGACTTTGGAGATGTTTAACATAAAGGGCTCATCCACACAGAAACAATCTGCATTTCATTGACACGCAACGAGCGTTTTCGGAGCTCCAAAATGCTACTTTCTGAAAACAGGTCCCTGAGTGGATAAATCACTACATGCTATCTTTATCTTTTCATGTGTACAATCAATACAAATTTTGTGAAATGATGATGTCATAGCCCCAACCTTTCTAACTTCAGCCGGACTGCAAGAAGCTGTATAACAACAATGGACTACAGACTTGTGCTCATGCTACAGATGCTAATGATGTTATTGGCACCACTACAGTAAAATCTTCTGCTCCTTTTCAACTACAAGGAGCAGCAAACAGTCATGTCGTGTAGTTTAGTCGACTTTCAATCCAGTGTGACTCAAAACAGAATTTTGACTTCGTCGTCAGTCCACACCATCTCAACTTTTGCTCTTGCCATCAAGTTCGCCATCAAGCGCTCTTTAATTTGGGATTTTTGTGCATTGTTGTGGTGTACATTTTATTTGCATTTATTCTGTTATTATCAGAGTTTACTTTGTTTAGTATTGGCTCAGTTTTAGGACCCCTGCTTTTCTCGCACCTGTTGGATAGATACAATGGTGATGTTTTGGGATTACTCTTTGCTGCGGTGATGACACTCAGTTGTACATGCTGATAACTGCAGGTAATCTCAGGCGCTCTACGATTTTAGAGAACTGTCTGGCTTCAGTGAAAAACTGGATGTCAAGAAACCTCTTATTTTTAAATTTGGACAAGACCGAGATGATGGTCATTGGTCCTACAAGTCAAAGACATCAGTTTAAACAGCTGATGATAATCTAGACTCTTGTGTAATATGTCACAGAGCTATAAGGGGAAACTGAGAAGTTCTGAGCCTGACAGAAAAAGTAGGGCATGGATCCCCATGTTTTGCCTTCTAAGAAACCAACACTTCACAAGAGCAACATACAGTTTTGACTCACTGGGTGCAATGTTGAGAAATGTTGGTTTCTTCAAAAGATGGAGAACCACACCCTACTTTTTCTGGGTCAGACTTAAAACTTCTCAATTGCCCTACATAAAGTGAAAAACCTTGGGGTGGCCTTTGATCTCACACTGCCCGTTGACCTACACCTATTGCGAGGATTCGTCCCATCCCATCTATGACTGATGCAGAGACTGTGATCCATGCCTTTGTCTCTTCTAAACTGGACTACTGCAATGTTCTACTCTCTGCCTTGCAGCATTAGAGGTATCCAATTTGTTCATAAAGCTGCTGCTGCTGGAGCAGAAAGTTTGGTCACATTACACCGATTTTGGCCTTCATTCACTGGTTTCCTGTCCTTGTCAGGTCAGATTTTAAGGTGTTGTTATTAACAGACAAAATCATTCATGGTCTAGTGCCTCCCTGTCTGGCTGACCAAATTAAACCAGATGTACTGGCCAATGTTCTGTGTTTTCAGGTGGCAGGATTACTGTGTTCCCCGAGGGTTAAAAAGTCAGCAGGCCACAGAGCTTTCTCTTATCCTGCACCTGTTCTGTGGAACAATCTGCCTGCTGAGATCAAACAGTATGAGTCATTCAAGACGAGATTAAAAACACATCTGTTTTCCCTTTCACATGACTAACATTTTACTGTTATACTGAACCATTTTTCATTGTCTTTCTCATTTCTGCCAGTAATAATAGAGCAGATCTCAGCCTTATTATATCTAAATTCTGGGTCTGTTAGTGAAGCTAAATGGTAGCTACCAGCAAGCACATTAGTAACCTCTGTGGTTCTCTGCTGGAATTGGTTTGTGTGCCATTAGTTCTGGCTGACTCTCACTTTCTTTGTTTGAGGTACTGTCAGAGGAGTGATGTCTGATTTTACTTGTTGAACCCCTGGTAGAGGTCGCAGCTGAGCAGTTGCCAGTGGTGGGCACAGTTCAGCTAATCCGATAGCAGATAATTATCAAAGCTAATGTTTTTGCTAGTGGATTATCTTTTCGGATAAGTTTTAAAACCATCACTGGACCAATTATCTTCCAATAAATTTAGCTCCGAAAACTTTCAGTCCGATAACATTTTTTTTGCTGGTAAAGTGAGGAAAGTTTAACGGTCAAAATGTTGTGATTGACATAAAGCCTAAAATAAAACATTTTAGTCTGTCTGTTGTGTGTTTATTTACGGCAGACTGGCTGTCGCTTGCTGATGATGTCATTAAGCGCAAAACGTGATTGGCCGGTCGACACAGGGAGCATTGTGGGTAGTGTAGTTCAGGTTCACTTTGGACGTTACAGTTTTCGTCCCTTGTCCCCTGGAAATCTGTTGCGAAACCCATCACACATCATGCAAAAAGAATGATTTAAATATCTAAAGGACACTGGATTACTTCAATGCATCTAAACAAATGACGATGGCTGCCAGAAGTTAAGGTTTTGTAAAATCTCAGCGATCACTGACCAGCTTAGTAGGTGGTGGTAAATGCACCTTAAGCTGGTGCCATCCGCCGTTGGATGCAAAAGAAGAAGAAGTAGTGTTATTGTCCGCTCGGCACAAAAACAAAATGGACTTTATTTCTTTGTGGCTGACGGTATCACCAAGACTTGGTGGGGGAGAGGAGCTCTCACGGCGCAGTTGTGTACAGACGTTTCTTTACTGTTTAGACCGTTTTGGATAATCTCAGGATGATTAGGAAGATTTTTTTCAGATGAATCCCACTGAAACTAACAGGTAAGAATTTATATTTACTACGTGTCTTTTACTCTGCCAATCAATGCATTAATGGATGTATTTCAGTTGTTTAAGCCGCAGAAGCGTGTGAAAAAAGCAGCAGCTTTTTAGTTCATAAATGACAGTGTATATAATACCGAGATAAACCGTGACTTCCAATACTGTGTTTTACTGCTTTTGAAAGATGATGACAGTCTTTGTTTGTTTGTTTTTTTTCCATTCATTTTTCGTGCGTTCTTGAGTTTATGATCCTTGAATTTACCCAACAGCCCCTTCGGCACTTAAAGTGAAAGTGGTTTATCAGAAGCCGACAATGTAATCTGATGTGGCCGTGTCTGAATCAATACTAAAAGTTATCGGTTACGTGGTTATCTGTAATAAAGATAATTTTTTTAGCAGTTCATCCGTCATTGTCATAAAAGATAGCTTTTCAGTTATCTGATTATTGGTTATCGAAAATAACTTTTTGTTTAGCTGTGCCCACTACTGGCAGTTGCCAACATCTCTGTCATCACGGAGTATGACATGAACAGTTCCAATGACTGATAACTGGACTTTTCTTTTTATTTCATTCTTGTTTTACATGTTTGAAAATTCTGAGTTGCACTTTGTATTTGATCTCAGGTATTGTTAGAATCGCCTAAGCAGTGGGTCAGTTGCCTGAATCTGACCTGCTTGAGGTTTCTTCCATTTTAAAATAAATAAATAAATAAATAAATAAAATGCCAGAGGGAGTTTCCCTCACCACTGTCTCTTACATGCTTGCTCAGGGGGTTTGGTGAGGTTAGACCTTATCCTTATGAAGCATCTTGGGGTGACTTATGTTGTGATTTGGTGCTATATAAATACATTTCAAGTGAATTCCTACATGGCTGCAAATGTGAATACACATTAACAAATTTCGTAATAACTGCACAAGACATATAGTCGCATAGTGTGTGTAAACTGCAATGATTACCATGAAATTAAAATGGTTGGCACCTCAGTACGCACACACGCCTTGGGCTTCACACACCCACACATACACACCTTGGCTTTGCCCTTTGGGACATAGTAGATGCCAGAAGCTCTGAGCAGGAAGTATCGTTTCTTCCACGACTTCTTCCCATCATCCTTCAGCCACAACACTCCCTCCATTTCTGGAACGGACACTGAGCTGCCGCCAAAGCACTCCTGAGACACACAAACACATCAGACAGAAAGTGTTACTGTGTGGCTGTAGTGATTCTGATCAGCAGGATCCTCTTGTTCAAGCCCACAAACATTCAGAAGCAGATAACACACAAAGGAAACACAGTCAGAGTGCTGGTCAAATCCTGCAGAATCTAAATATAAGGATATGTTTGGCCTATGAGCCTGGTCAGGAGAGAACAGACCATACAGTAGGTGTCTTGAAGTTGTCATTACCAACAAAGGCTTTTGTACAACGTATTTAATAAATTGCATTAAGCGGGTTCAATACTTTTTCTCTGTGACTTGTCACATTGTTACACATAATTTATGGGCATCTGTGGTTTGATTTCTTTGTATGTATGGATCACTTGGGTTGTTACCGACATCTGGTGAAAATCTCATCTCAGTAGCACCTTTAGAAATATATTTAACAATAAAAAATGGTGATGTGTTCGATACTTACTTTACCCAATGTATATGGGTAAAGTAAGGCATCTACCCTACCTAAAAATGTAGACAATACTTTTCATGCCATTTTATGTAGTCTAAGAAGAACTGTACAAGGTACATTATTATTGTTATTGTTATGTCAATCAATAAATCATTGTCTCAGCTGAAGCAATAACAATGGAAAAGTTATGATATTAATTTACAGAGAAAGACCAAAGTTTTCTAATGTGAGAAATTTTTTTTTTACTTCAAAATGTCAAGTACAGTAAAGAACGCTCGTCAAGCTGCTCTCCATAGCCTGACGTGCACCTCCCAAAAATTGAAACTACACGTCAAAACAACAGAGACCACAAGGGCTGTGATTGGTCAGTTTTACACCTTCCTCTCCCATACTATTTAAAAGTTTTTGCAGTGTGCGTATGTATTCCTTTAATCCATAACCCTAACCCTACTCAAATCTTGCTGTTGTGAATTCTTCTTAAGACGTTGGTATTACATGTTTTTATTTTGAAGTCCCATTTTGAGGTGCATCACACACTTCTGTGCTTTATTTTGGAATGTTGTTCGGGTGTATGTGTGGTAACCTCCAGTTTAGGCACGACTCCACGATGGTCACACAGCTGGTCAGAAGTCTCTGATGATGTGAGTTTTTTCAGTTCATTATGTTTCAGGGTAACTTTATCAGTGTCTGAGGTGTGTGTGTGTATCTGTTAGTAGCAGGTAGAGATACACTGTGAATCGTTCTGTTGGTCCTTAAGATGAGTGTATGTGAGTTAGCTCCCAGGTAGGTCAATGCTAATCTTAGCAAAGGTGATCTGTTGGGCCCAGTTATATTTTATATGCAGTTAGAAGCTGTTATTTAATCCTGATCTGGTTTATTTACATTTACTTTAGTAACATTTGGATGTTTATTAGTTTCAAATGTGCATGTATTTCTGTTGAATTATTTAATACTCCAGCTCTGTTATTTACTGTTAATTTTGGAGCAAAATAATTTGGATTAGTTGCACTAATGACATGTATTTTGTTTTTATTTTTGTAGAAACTTCTGTCCAACTTTAAGTGTTCATGATGCCAAACTCCATTCATTCAAAGTAAACTTCAACCTCATCTGATGACTGTGTGTTCTCTGACCGGTGTTCTGTCGAGATGAGGTGCATCGTCGAGATGAGGTTCCTCGCGTCACTGCACGTGTGCACTGAAAAAGTTACTTGACGAAGTTTGCTTATTTTGATGGGCAAGTAAATGCATAAATTGTTCATCCGAACATAGTAATGTATAAAATCTACTCACTATAAAACAACAAGTATTTTTAACCTGGAGTTAGCTTATTTCAACAGGCAAAATATACATATACATACATTTATGCTCCTAACGTAAAATACAGAAAATGTTTTACATACTAGGCTATAAATGCACTGAATACAATTAATTAAAAAAAAACTATGACGGAAAAAACAACAAAAAAATGTGCATGCGCAGTTGTACGTCAAGCGAGTTACATCATCAATCAATCAATTTTTTATATAGCGCCAAATCACAACAAAGTTGCCCCAAGGCGCTTTATATTGTAAGGCAAGGCCATACAATAATTATGTAAAACCCCAACGGTCAAAACGACCCCCTGTGAGCAAGCACTTGGCTACAGTGGGAAGGAAAAACTCCCTTTTAACAGGAAGAAACCTCCAGCAGAACCAGGCTCAGGGAGGGGCAGTCTTCTGCTGGGACTGGTTGGGGCTGAGGGAGAGAACCAGGAAAAAGACATGCTGTGGAGGGGAGCAGAGATCGATCACTAATGATTAAATGCAGAGTGGTGCATATAGAGCAAAAAGAGAAAGAAACAGTGCATCATGGGAACCCCCCAGCAGTCTACGTCTATAGCAGCATAACTACGGGATGGTTCAGGGTCACCTGATCCAGCCCTAACTATAAGCTTTAGCAAAAAGGAAAGTTTTAAGCCTAATCTTAAAAGTAGAGAGGGTGTCTGTCTCCCTGATCTGAATTGGGAGCTGGTTCCACAGGAGAGGAGCCTGAAAGCTGAAGGCTCTGCCTCCCATTCTACTCTTACAAACCCTAGGAACTACAAGTAAGCCTGCAGTCTGAGAGCGAAGCGCTCTATTGGGGTGATATGGTACTACGAGGTCCCTAAGATAAGATGGGACCTGATTATTCAAAACCTTATAAGTAAGAAGAAGAATTTTAAATTCTATTCTAGAATTAACAGGAAGCCAATGAAGAGAGGCCAATATGGGTGAGATATGCTCTCTCCTTCTAGTCCCCGTCAGTACTCTAGCTGCAGCATTTTGAATCAACTGAAGGCTTTTTAGGGAACTTTTAGGACAACCTGATAATAATGAATTACAATAGTCCAGCCTAGAGGAAATAAATGCATGAATTAGTTTTTCAGCATCACTCTGAGACAAGACCTTTCTGATTTTAGAGATATTGCGTAAATGCAAAAAAGCAGTCCTACATATTTGTTTAATATGCGCTTTGAATGACATATCCTGATCAAAAATGATCATCATCTCCACATGTGCAGTTGCGCAAGGCAGCTCATCTCGACGGGTGACGTCTTCAAGTCTGGGGTAGAGCGATGTGCGCATGGGCACGCATGCGCAGCAGCGTGACGCACCTCATCTCAAGGTTCACCCCATCTCGACGGGACACCGGAACTCAGTGGTGGTCAATTACATTAAATAACCGGCATTCAGGGTTTATACCCAACACTTGCAGAATCTAAATATCAGGATATGTTTAGCCTTTCAGCAATCACAAGAGCCTGGACATGAGAAAACAGACCAACCTCTAACAGAGCTTCTTTATTCCTTTCAGCCATCTCACACATCTCCTTCCGTCCCAATAAATAGTTCTACAGCAGACAGGAACCAGGAAAAACAAAGAATAGATTTACACAGACAACAAGCCTTAATCAGCACATTCAACTTGCTTTGGGCATCACCCTGTCTGTGTGTGTGTGTGTAATTACCTGGGGGTTTTTGAACAGAGCGTATTTCTCTGTACGTTCTGTGAACATCAGACGGTTCTGACTGTCTCTGGTCCAGTTCAGTAGGTTTTCCACCAGGTTCTCATGATCCTCATAGATCCGCTCTGCACATGATCAAAGACATTTTTCAGTTCATGTTTGCATGATCAACACTGTAACAGTTAAACTATCCTATATATCCCAGCTGGCAAAATAACCCATTAACTTTGATTAATTACAGAGCAGCCACTCAATGAGAGGGTGCAAGGCATCATTTGTGCACTGATATTAGTGGAAAACATTAGTGCTGCAAAACAACATCATTTCACCATAAAACTGGCCACGATCAGGTGCTTCTTGAGAGGAATTATCAGACGAGTTGTCCAAGAGCCAAGGACCACTTGTGGAGAGCTTCAGAAAGACTTGGAATTAGCAGGCACAATTATTTCAAAGAAAACAATAAGTAATTCACTCAACCACCATGTCTTGTGTGCACATTCAGCACACAAGACTTCATTGCTGAAGAAAAAGCATGTTGAAACTTGTTTAAAGTTTGTTGCACAACATATAGACAAGCTTGTGAAATACTGGGAGAACAGTGTGGTCAGATGAGACCAAAACTGAACTCTTTGGATGCCCAAACAGCATGTTTGGAGGTCAGATGACACTGTACATCAGCCCCAAAACACCACACCAACAGTGAAGTTTGGCAGTGGGAACATCACGGTGTGGGGCTGTTTTTCAGCATCCTGCACTGTCAAACTTCAAAGTAGCAAACATATCGAAGGACAGATGAATGGAAAAATGTACAGAGACATTCTTGATAAAAAAATCTGCTGCCATCTACCAGGATGATGAAGCTGAAACAAGAGTGAACATTTTGGCAAGACAATGATCAAAACACACACACAGCCAAGGAAACTCTCAATTGGTTTCAGAGAATGAAAATAAAGCTGCTATAATCGTCCAGCAAATCACCTGACTTGAATCCAACAGAAAGTGTATGGAAAGAACTAAAGATCACAGTTCGTAGAAGAGGTCCATGGAAGATTTGATGACTGACCGTGTGGAAGAATGGGCCAAAATCACACCTGAGCAATGCAAATGACTATTTCCTCCATACAGAAGGTGTCTTGAAGTTGTCATTACCAACAAAGGCTTTTGTACAAAGTATTTAATAAATTGTGTTAAGCGGGTTCAATACTTTTTCTCTGTGTCATGTCACATTATTACACAGAATTTATGGGCATCTGTGGTTTGATTTCTTTGTATGTATGGATTAGTTGGATTGTTACCGACATCTGGTGAAAATATCATGTCAGTAGCACCTTTAGAAATATATTTAACAATAAAAAATGGTGACATGTTCGATACTTACTTTACCCAATGGGTAAAATAAGGCATCTACCCTACTACCTAAAAATGTAGACATTACTTTTCATGCCATTTTATGTAGTCTAAAAAGAATTGTACAAGGCACATTATTATTATTAGTCGTCTTCTTCTTATTATTATGTCAATCAAGAAATCACTGTCTCAGCTGAAGCAATAACAATGGAAAAGTTATGTATTAATTTACAGAGCAAGATCAAAGTTTTCTAACGTGAGAATTTTTTTTTTTACTTCAAAATGAAAAGTACAGTAAAGAACCCTCTGAAGCCTGATGAAACTGAAACTACACGTCAAAACAACAGAGACCACAAGGGCTGTGGATTGGTCAGTTTTACACCTTCCTCTCCCATAATACGTAAAGGTTTTTGCAGTGCGCATATGGATTACATTTCAATCATGGATCATATAGAAGAATGTTTGGCAGAACAAGTCTCCAAGTATGACCATCTTAACAACACCGAGTCAAAAAACTACAAAGATGTTCACACGACCTGCAATTCATGGAAAGAAATGGCATGTACCGTTAGTTTGGAGGCTGACGATAGCAAGAAGAAGTAGAGGTTGTTGAGGGACAAAGTAGTCCAGAAAAGAAAAAAATGACCAGCAGCAGTAACGATGCAAGTGGAAAGTAAGTCCCTGCCTTGTTCTTCAAGTGGCGCCCCATACTATTCCGGCGATAAATTCCATTGTGACACCCACTATTGCAACAGTGAACTTTGAAAGAGTCATGCCTATGGCAACTTGATTGCGTGGCCATGGAGTCACGGAGTTGCAGACGCATGAATCAGACTTAAGTGTCTTGTTGAAGGACACTGAAAGGTTGCATGAGTGGGATCCGAACCCAGGTCTACATATTGGCAAGTCAGCTCCTTACCCAATGAGCTACCTACTCACTCACAGATCAGTATTTCAGATGTTTTTGCTAGAAACGAACACTGTGGACATTTGACCAAAGTCAAAAAAAGGACCATCCAGATGGTAATCAGCAACAAGTCCAAAACCAGGGTCTGTCATGATATGGGGTTGTGTTAGCACCCTTGGCAAAGGTAATGTACACTTCTATGATGGCAGCATTAGAGATTCAAAGATTCAAACAACTTTATTGATCCATAAAAGGGCAATTCCTCTTCACACCCAATTACCTCAAACAAAACTACAGCAATTAATCCACAATTATTACTCGTTGAATGTAATAATGGCTCACATCAGAATTAAAACATCCGCACATATACATTTGATTTGTTTATGTACGCTAAACTTTGAAACAGTCTGTCATCTGAATTGAGGCAATGAGTGTGTTGGGGCTGCAGCAGCATTTCCGCTGCGCGGGCGATCCGGGCTTGAGGGGTGGGGGTGCTCCAGCTCGTGCCGCGCGGCCTCCTGGGAGTGGCAGAGTGGAGGCTGGGGTTGGGGGGGTAGGGACAGAAACACAAGGGGGTGATAGGGGTGGGGGGGAGGTGTGCATCAATCTCTGTCTGTGTGTGCATAAAGTATGGAGTTGCCTTGACAACAGCAGGCTGTGAGGGAGAGCAGATAAGAGGGGAGCCGAATGCTTCACCAAGCCTGTCGAAATCCTTCTGGAGGAAAACAAGCAGGGTGTTTTCGACCTTTGATAAGGTTGCCATGTTTAGGGTTAGGCCGAGAGACACATAAACTCCATTTGCAGCTCCTCTGACCGTCGGAATCCAATTTATGAATATTCCCTGGTCTCCAACATCTTCCTTTGCAAGGCAGATATTTGCTCTGAGATGTTTTCCAACTTGCGTTTGAGTTCAAAACTTAACACAGTCTGAAACTGTACCGCCTTGCCCACTTCATTAATCATGATGGACAGATGTGGGGTTGTGGTTCTGGTAGCAGCCGTCTTGCTAATTTTCTGGTAGATCAGGGCAGTGCATAACCCAATCAGCCCCAGCCCTCCTACCATAAAAGCAAATAAGAATAAATCTTCAATGTGTTCCACGGAGAGTGGTACCAAGCACGCAACATGCCACTTCTCCCAGGCGCTGAAAACATAGCCCGCAGTATAGGTTCCATCTGAGCAAGCAGGGTCCTCCAGCCCCGATTTCCTTGTTGAAAAAATGGTGTCAACAGCGTTGAGAGACCAGCTGATCAATTCCATGGTTATTCCAAATATAGCATGAAGAATTCACAGTCTGGTGAAGTTGGGACTTTTGAAGGTTGGAGCAGAGAAAGAAAAACACAGAGGAAAGGAGAAAGGATGAGATGCAAAGTCCCAAGCCAGAAGGAAGTCCCAAGCCAGTGCAGCCATGCAGAATAGTACACTGAGATTTTCGATATGCTGTCTCAGGGCCTCGTCACACTTAGCATGAATGAGGCAGAATCTGTGCCTTTCAGTCCAGCCCGACTGCAGGCTGGCTGACATGCACTGAGCAGGTCCATCTGGAGCCATTCCAAAGGTGACCATTTATTCTCTTCATACTGTGATGGCTTGGTAATACAGTTGCAACACCAGTCCTTCATATGCGTTACTGTGATATGATGTGTATTACAGGTGTGACAGCCCATTCAGCCATGCGCGATGCAGCATGGCTCTGAGACACCCCGACTCACTGCGCAGCTCACCTGACCGTGCTGTTACAGATACATGGTCATGCCCTCTCACAGGTTACATAATGTATGTGAATTATGACCATCATCATAGCTGTAACATCATGTGGAGCTGTGCGGTGCACTGCCCCACAGTGATTCAAAGGCTCTGCATGATGCGCCACTTACTCCCATAATGTGCATGAAATTACAGATCCATTGTCAGTCCACCTTATGTGTTAGGAGATGCATCTGTAACATCATGTTATCATGGCTGTTAGACCCCATCCAGACGGTTGCACTGTGATCACAGGCGGCGTGTGACAGCATGTCACGGAGACTCACTGACGTGCGGCACCTGAGATCACAGTGTAATGCCCACAATGAGCATGATATCACAGATCCATTGTCAGTCCACCTCATGTGTCAGAGGCTGTATCGCCACACATGATCGACACAATGATAGATACAGGTACATTATCTGTCCCATAAGTGGGAATATCACTATACGTGTAATCCTGGGCCTATTATGGATGACAGCCGTTCAGCCGTGCACGGTGCAGCACGGATCTGAGACGCACTGATTGGCTGTGACACACGGTGTATTCAATGTGACTGTGCAATGTTCACGTCTAGTGCACATAATGATTGCATGCCACAGACTTTGCACATTACAATATTTTCTTTGCACCCCTGAACATGATGCACAGGGGATCCCGCTCATCGGGGGTACAATCAGGACGTGTTGGCAGGATTTGGCATGCCTGACTCATTTGGAGCTTCCCTCGAACTCGATCACAACGCTTCAACTGAATTCAAACAGCGGTATGACTGCACATCAACCGCTATTCGACGTGTCCCCAGTTCAATTGCAGCTAACAGTAGTGTGCATGTCACTACATTCAAGCTGGAGGTGCGATTGTCCCCGACTGTGTGGCATGCATTCAGGAATGCTGTATGAGGTTTTCAAATTCGCCTGACTGTAGTTCAAATATCCATTCGCGCGGCATTCGGGCTCATTCATGCTCTTGTGTGATGGGGAGGACAGTCAAGACATTTGGAGAGTTGACGTGCTCGAACAATTCGTACAGCCCCTTGAACACAGTCCAAATGCTTTGAATTGTGTACAAATATGACTGCAGTCATACTGCGGTACTACAGAAACTCGACTGCCGTTCAAATGTTTTCCAACACTAGTGCAACGTGAATGTAGAGTGCATGTGCTCTGGCACACAAATGTGCCGACTGCTGTAAGTATGCTGTACGAGGCGTTCGAGTGCAGCTCGAATGTCAGCGACTGTCATTTGAATCCTCATTCATACGGCATTGTTGCTCTGGTGTGACAGGGATATTAAAGATGACTTTTCCAGAAACATCCATGCATTTTTCAACAAGAGAATGCAAAACCACATTCTGCACACACACACACAAGGCATGGCTGCATTTTTGGAAATGTACAGGTATTACAAGAATTAATTCTTCCTGCTGCTTTTCACTGAAGGTTTTTGTCCATTTGGTTTGGGATTATTATTGTTATTATTATCATCAACGCTGAATTTTGAAGTGGATTTGCATGCTGACAAAAATGGGCTACATAACTGAAAAAAAAAATGAATGAATGAATGAATTAAATTAAAAAAATGAATTAATCAGTGTCCTGGAGGTTTTTGCAAGCCAAGATGTATCACATTTAATGGATCAGTTTCATCCCTGCAGAGGCCATACTGCAGGGTCAGAGGTTACAAAGTGAGTAGCCAAAAGTCAGTTGAGCATCAGCAGCTACTGACACCACAGACTGAACAGAAAAGGACCAGATGCTGACCTTGGGAACAATATTCATGGTTCAAATTTTTAAGGAAAGGATCGGTTTTATGTTTGACACGATGAGGCAGACTGAGTTTAATATTATCTTCTCTCTGGCTGTGTCGCTGCTTTGCTTACTCGCCCTTTGGCAGAAGCCCTGTAGATGTAGGTCAGATCACATACATCAATGCACCAAACCAACATTGTGTATGTTATGTGGAAGAGCAGAGAAGAGTGTGTGCATGTCTTTCTAGCAAAGCCACCTCAAGCAGCATCACCTCAAGTTAAGTCTGGGAACATGCGCTGGTGCTGCACTTCGCAGCATCCATGACACCACAGAACCATCTTGAGCACTGTATGTCAATCAAGCAGGCAGACAACCAGTCCACACTTACATCTTTCTAATAAACCATGTATCTGCCACAGCCAAATGAAACGTGGGTGTGTCCTTGACCTTGTCCAGCAATTGGAGTCCTGAACACTCAGGCACCTGCATGCTCCATCATGCACAGACAAACCCACTACGAGGTCTGTGAGAAAAGTATCCGACCTTTTTATTTTTTTCAATAACTATATGGATTTGAATCAGGTGCGCTTGCATCAGACAAGCTTGAACCTTTGTGCGCATGCGTGAGTTTTTTCATGCCTGTCGGCTGCGTCATTCGCCTGTGGGCAGGCTTCGAGTGAGCACTGGTCCACCCCCCTCGTCGGATTTTTATTGTCAGTGAAATGGCTGAGAGGCTGCCGCTTTGCTCCCTGAATTTTTTTTTCAGAAACTGTTAGAGACAGCCAGTTGGAAACCATTCGAAAGATTCAGTTGGATTTCGGTGAAGATTCTGTCGGTATCACACGGATTAAGGACCATTAAAACTGGATTAAAAACGGCCCACAGCGGTGGAGGGCGCACCGCGCCCCGAGCGGCCATCGACAGGCTGGAACGAGCAGATCACTTCCAAATTTAAAGCGCTGTTGATGCAGGACGTCATGTGACTAGCAGAGAAGTTTCAGAAGAGGTCGGGATCAGCACTTTATCGGCACATTCCACTGTTAAAGGAGATTTTGTAATGAAAGACGTGCGGACGGATTCACGCGTCGGGACGCAGCCGCTCACAGCCGCTGGACAAACAACACCTCCGTGTTGGAAGTCTCACAGGACAAGTTGGAACATGCCGAGCTGTTAAACAACTTCTCGGATACTCACTCGACTGAAAAGCCATCAAAAGCCGTCTGAATCTTCTGAATGGTTTCCAACACGGTGTTTTTTTTTTGTTGCGCGCAATGAGCGGCTCCGTGCCGACGCGCGAAATCCTCCCCACGTCTTTCATTACAAAATCTCCTGTAACAGTGGAATGTGCCACAAAAGTGCTATGTCCAGCTCTCTTGCCATTTCTGTGGTAGTCACACGATGTCCCAGATCAACACAGCGTTCACTTTAGAAATGATCTGGTCGTTCCAGCCTGTCGATGGCCGCTTGGTGCGCCGCGCGCCCTCCGCCTCTGTGGGCCGTCTTTAAAAAGGTTTTAACACTCCTTAATCCGTGTGACGCCGACAGAATCTTCACCGAAATCCATCTGAATCTTTAGAATGGTTTCCAACTGGCTGTCTCTAACAGTTTCTGAAAAAAAATTCATGGAGCAAAGCGGCAGCCTCTCAGCCATTTCCCTGACAATAAAAAATCAGACGAGGGGGGTGGACCAGTGCTCACTCAAAGCCTGCCCACAGGCGAATGACGCAACTGACAGGCGTGAAAAAACTCACGCATGCGCACGAAGGTTCAAGCTTGTGAAGCGCACATGATTCAAATCCATATAGTTTTTGAAAAAAATAAAAAGGTCGGATAGTTTTCTCACAGACCTCGTACATGGCCAAAATGTTGACCCTGACACTCCCTCACAGAGCAAATGATACACAGTAAAATCACCAGTGTAAAACTAACATTGACAGTGTTAAACTGACACTGCCAGTGTACATATAATAATAATAAGAAATTGTTTGGAACATACTGGAGCTTTTTGATGCTCCTGCTCGGGTTCCCGATGAGGCCACTGTGGAAGTGAGCTCTATACTGCAGTGGTGCAGCTCAGAAACAGTCATTTAACATTATTATTATTATATTTATTTATTTTATTTTTTTTTGTCTTGGATCATTTTCATTGTGTCCAGATGCTGCTGAGTCTGGCTGTGGTAAAGACTGCCATGAATGAAACGCTGTGACTCGCTAAACTTTTAAAGCTCTGGTTGCTCCGATCAGGTCTGCTGATTTGATCAGACCTGATCGATCAGGGCGTTTGATGAGCGCACCGACACGCAGCAAGTGCGCTTTTATTTTAAAGAGTCACAGCTCTTTTCAGGTTTGATCAGACCTTATCAATCAGGGCGTTTGATGAGCGCACTGACGTGCAGCGAGTGCACTTTTATGTTAAAGAGTCACAGCTCTTTTCAGGTTTGATCAGACCTGATCGATCAGAGCGTTTGATGAGTACACCGACATGCAGCGACGAGGCTTTTATTTTAAAGTCACAGGTTTGATCAGACACAGAGAGTGAGGGAGGGCGCGCACGCGAGAGAGAGCGTGAGCGACCAACCTGCTTTTTCTGTTGTCTTTCTGGATTTCTGAGTTGAGGTTCGATTCCCTGTTCTGATCACACACAGGTGCTGTGGGCTGCGTGATCGTGTGATTATGTTCTCAGCTGATTCCTCTGGATTCACGCACTCAGTTTTTGGTTGTGTACAGAAGCGCAGTGTTGCACAGACTTGCTTAAAACTGCGTTCAGCGCACTACGCTTTCTTACGCCGAAGAAAATTAAACATGTTTAATTTCTTCCTTCCTATGTGCGTAGCCCTCAACATACTGCTGCGCAGGGAGAAAAAACTTGACAGAGCTGCTTAAAGTGGGCGTAGAGCTGCTCAACTTGGCGTAGACGATACACCACAATAAGCAGCTCTACGAATACGCCAATGTGAAAGGGACTTAAGGAAAAACTCCCTCTCATGATTTGAGGAAGAAACCTCAAGCAGACTAGACTCAAAGGGGTGACCCTATGTTTCGGCCATTCTAACAGTCACAAGATTTTTACAAAACAGAGCATAACAACAAAAGAAGATGCATTTGATGAGAAGTTCATGCAGCATCCAGTCCACAGGCAGGGGTCATCCAGCAGTGCTCATGCCATTCAGTTGGCCTGTTCCAGCAGCAGAGTTCATTTCACGTTCCACGTCCATTTCAGAAATTATGTGGTTATCAAATCCAGCCCGTGACGTTGTGACATCATCTGCAATTTGGACAGAAAGAAAAAAGAAGAATCAGTCGGCCAGAAAAATTACACCAAAGCATAGCATCACCAGCTGCTAGCCCTAAGCTTCACTAACAAACCCAGAATTTAGATAAAGTTGAGGCTGAGACCCGCTCTGTTTACTAATAGATTAAATTTAAAAGGATAGGAAGTATTGTACCATGCTATGCCAGTATGCTAGCCATACGAGAGGGAGAACAGATGCGTCTTAAGTCTGGACTTGAAAGTCTCTACAGAATCAGACTCTTATCTCCACAGGGCGATCATTCTACAAAACAAGAAGCCTCTGTGGCCTGCAGACCAAAGTAGTCCTGCGCCCTGAGGATGCTGTACATAGGACTTGACTAGGTCGGCTAAGTAAGAAGGTGCTCGTCTATGATAATTTTATAGGTTAATAGCATAACCTTAAAATCTGACCTCACAGAGACAGGAAGCCAGTAAAGAGATGCCAAACTTGGGGTCAAACTTTCTGCTTCCAGTCAGGAGTCTGGCAGCAGCATTTTGAACCAGTTGGAGACCCCTAATGCTGGATGAATGGTAAATGGACTGCATTTATACAGCGCTTTCCATCTGCATCAGACACTCAAAGCACTTTACAAATAATGCCTCACATTCACCCCAATATGAGGGTGCTGCCATACAAGGTAGTCACTACACACCGGGAGCAACTAGGGGGTAAAGGATCTTGCCCAAGGGTCCTTAGTGATTTTCCAGTCAGGCTGAGATTTAACCGAGGATCTTCTGGCCTCAAGCCCAACGCTTTAATCACTTGACCATCACCTCCCGTTGGACTTTGGCAAACCAGAAAATAGAACATTGCAGTAGTCCAATCTAGAAGAAACAAATGCAAGGATCATGGTCTCAGTCACCCATAGACAGGATGGGATGGATCTTCACTATATTTCGCAACTCCAAGAAAGCAGTCCTCGTAATATCTCTAATGTCGAGGTCAAAGGACAACGTAGGATCAAAAATCACCCCAACGTGCTTCATGTTGTTTGGCAGTCCTTCCAGTTGTTTTTTGAGTTATTCTGTCCAAAGGCACAGATATACAGGCACACACCAGTGAAAACCTTACCCTGCTTCACCAATGTGCAGTGTAATAATAAGCAGCCAATAAAAAATGGACTGCATTTATACAGCGCTTTTCCATCTGGATAAGAAGCTCAAAGCGCTTTACAAGTATGCCTCACATTCACCCATTCACACAGACACACACACACCGATGTCAGGGTGCTGCCATGCAAGGTACTCACTACACACTGGGAGCAACTTGGGGATTAAAAGACATGTCACATGCTTTTTATGACCCAGTTAGCAACACAACACCAAAGTACTCATGATTGTAAGTCTTCCTGCACACATGCACTCATAATTAGTGGTTTTTGATGTTTTTCATTCCTCTCCCGAAGCGAGGTAACAGGTGCATTTCTGGAAAACATCTCACTCTGCAATTCTTGGAATTTCTCTGCATGTGACGTAGTTGAGAGCAAAACAGAAACATCTCAGATAGAGAGAAACGAATGTGGTTCTGTCTGATAATGAAGCTTTTTCAAGCAGTGGCTCAGAGTAACAGAGGAGATGACACACATCAAAGATGGAAGATTTACGGGTCACTGCTCATGCGGTTTACCGGTTTTGGTGCTGAGAGTAGCTTGTACGTGTCTTGGTTTGTTTTTAGTTGCACGCGTGGTTTAAGTGCTGCGAGAACTTTATTATATAGTGGAGCAACTCACTGTCAGCTGCTGCAGTGTTGTTCAGCATTTCTGCGGCGTGTTTTGTGTGAGCCTCGTCACCTCACACACAGTGGACTTGTGAGCTAGCGCTAATTAGCCAGCTTGTTTTTAGTGTCTATTGCTCGGAAGAATGGACTTAATAAGGAACTTGTGGATTATTAAGCTTCTCATCCTCATCTTGGAATACGTGCCTTCATTGATAAATGGATGCAGCCTCCCGGACAGCCTGCAGATTACGTACTCCAGGGACTTTTTGCTGGCGTTACGACTACAGCACCACTCGGACCGAGCTACCATCACAGCTAAGCTCCCGGAGAAGTTACATTGCTGACACTATCCCCCCCAAACGGACGTCCTGCACAAGTAGGCAATGAGGCCGGGGTGGAAAAAGAGTGGAGTCAACGAGAGACTTAAGCGAGGAGAAGGCAAGCACTGTGCACTCCCATCAGTGATTCTTGCAAGTGTGCGCTCATTGTGCAACAAGACCGATGAACTGCAAGCAAACATTTTTCACATGTATGAATGTCAGAGGGCTTCTGTTCTTGATTTCAGCGAAACATGGCTGAGTGAGAGTGACAGTGAAGACAGCCTGCACATTGATGGCTTCGGGTTCCCTGTGAGGTTAGACTGAGACACTGCACGGACTGGTAAACAACACAGTGGCCTCTGCCTCCACATTAATCCACGATGGTGCAAAACAGTAATTATCAGAGAGAGACACTGTAATCCTGACATTGAACTCCTGGCTGTCTCACTGCGTCCCTTTTCCCTTCCCTCAACTATTTTTCATTGTGGTTTATATTCACTCTAAAGCAAGCGTACCTTCAGCTACAGAATACATTAAAAACATGCTGGATAAAATAGACATGATATCATCTGATGCTCCTAAATTCATCATGGGAGATTTTAATTACTGTTCAACTAATAAATCATTTAAAGGATTTCATCAGTACGTTCACTGCACCACCAATTTGGGAAAAACACTGGATAAATGTTATGGTTCAATCCCAGATGCCCACAGAGCAGACGCCCTCCCCCCGCTCGGCTCTGCTGACCACAGCAGCATTCTGCTTGCTCCTGCCTATTCACCTTATTCAGGAAGTCAGGGTGGGCAGCTCCATTTTGTCAAACAACTTCCGGTTTGTCACTGCATCTGATGAGCTACGTGAGAACACAGTACCCTAGAAGTGTCCAAACATGAGCAGCATTAATTGTTCAATTCTTGAGTGCCACAACAACTGGATGAAGAGGAAACTATCGCTTTCAGAACGATGTTTTGAACATGGAAAGGAGAGATCTGAGTGCTGTGTACACGCATTTAACTTGTTCCCTCCTCCATCAAAAGACGAGGATCTCCGGTGGTGGCTAAAGGCGCTGAATTTGAAAAATCCACCCATTTCATTTTATGGAGAAAAAACCCACACCACTGGATCTTTACCCAGAGAAATGGTTGGACCTCAACACTCTGTTGAAGAAGCCACGGCGGATGCTAGTGAGATAAATGGGTAAGCTGTGTTTGTAGCATTAGCTGCTATCTAATTTACTCATTTTCTGGCATTTGAAACAACCAAGCATTGCATCAAAATAACACCATACGTATATTAACGTTACATAATCTTGGCATTATGGTGGTAGTACTTGTCACGTGGTATTTTAACTTAATTGTGCTTTTATATGAGCTTCGGCGGCGCTGTGCGACACGGAGCTCGTCGTTCCTCATAGCCAAACCGTCCACGCCAAGTGACAACACAAAGTAGTTAAAAATAATGGAGGGCCACTTTTTCATGTCATCTTCCTGCTCTGTTATGATCCGTGGCTGAGCCAGAGTCGATCCCTTTGAGCTTTTCAAAAAGGTTTTTGTTTCTACCCATGTAATATCTTCCACTGTTCCATACTGAAAACACCGCTCAGCGGACGTCCTAAGACAAAACGGAAATGCCTCTGTTGTAAAAGTGGGCGGGGCTGAATAAGGTGAATACACTGTCATAAAAAGGACAGAAAAAGTCATCAGAGAGATTAAGCAGTGGACACCAGACAGCACTGACAGGTTACAAGGGTGTCTTGAAACTACAGACTGGGACACCCTCAGATCCTTCTGCATCAACATCAGTGAGCAGGTTGAGGCAGTCTCAGCATACATGTGTTTCTGTGTAGACAATATTATCCCTTCCAAAAAAAAAATCTAAATTTTCCCTAACAACAAACCCTGGGTGAACAAAGATCTTAAAACATTCTGAAAAAGAAAAAAAGAATCTTCTTTACTGGCTCTGAAGATGAGAAAAAGGAGGTCAACAGAGAGGTCAAACACTAAAATTTGCTAAACAGAAATACAAAAACAAAGTGGAGCAGAGCTTTGCAAAATGGAACCTCCACAAAACATGGCTGCAGTGAACTCTGTCTCTACGAGCCACAAGCCCATCCAGGTGGAAGGTCACTTCCCTCCCGAATGACCTCAACTCTTTCTTCACCAGATTTGAAAGGGATAACTGCACCCATGTGGAATCTATTGTCACCAGTCTCAGAGCTGGCAATCCTGTCGTCACCATCAGCATATCAGAGGTGGTGAAAGCACTGGAAAAAAAAAACAAGAAAAACACTGCTCCAGTGCCAGACAACATCTGTGGCTGGACCCTATGCACAGTGCTGAGCAGCTGGGAGGTGTGTTTCAGCACCTGATCCAGGGCTCCCTGACCAGCAGCACAGTCCCCGTGATGCGGAAACATTCAACAGTGATTCCTTTCCCTAAGAAGGGCACCACCAAGGTTCTAAATGATCTCAGACCTGTGGCTCTCCCCTCTTTGGTCATGAATGCCTTGGAGAGGATCATCAAAGATCACATCACCAAGGCAACCAACTCAATGATGGACCCTCTGCAATTTGCATATCAGACTGGCAGAGGTGTCGATGATGCAAAAATATTTATACTCAACACTATTCACAAGCATCTGGAGACCCCTTGCTTCTCTGCCAGACTTCTGTTTGTTTCAATTCCATGCAGCCTCATATCCTAGCTGAAAAGGTCATATCACATTTCCATTTGAACCATAAACTCATCCGATGGATTTTAGACTTTCTCACCAACAGGACTCAGAGGGTGTTGGTGAATCACATCCTATCTGACACCCTCTCCACCTCCACCGGTTCTCCACAGGGTTGTGTCTTCTCCCCACTTCTCTACATTCTCTACACTGATGACTGCAGATCCACCAAGCCAAACTGTCACTTTGTGAAATTTGCTGATGACACAGTCCTCCTGTCTCTGCTCTCCAGTAACACTCAGCAGCATGGCTCAGCTCTGTAGGACTTTGTCCTGTGGTGTGAAAACTCCTGTCTTGAGCTGAACATTAATAAGACCAAGGAGATGATTATAACTTTTTCATCCAAACAGAGACAGCTGGCTGAGGCTGCCACCACCATCATTCATCAGGAGCCGGTGGAGATAGTGGAGAAATATAAATACCTCAGGAAAATCTTTGAAAACTCATTGAGGTTCTCCCCTAACACGGATGAATTGCTCAAGAAATGTCACCGGAGACAGTAGCCCCTTAGAAAGTTGAAATCATTCAATGTAAACAAGGTCATTCTTACCACATTTTATTATGCATTCAATGAAAATGTAATCACCTTCTCTTTCACTTGCTGGTTCCACTCCATCACCCTGCAAAACAGAAATTGTCTGCTGTATGTGGCCAAGGTTTGCTCTAAAATCATTGGCCAACCTGGTTCGGTCTCTCACCTCTTTATGTGATCAACTGACTGTAAAAACTGCTCGCTAAATATTACAGGACTCCACCCATGTACTTACTTCAGAGTTTGAGTGGCTCCCTGTAGGATGCAGACTTTGTTGTCCAGGCTGTCAGACTCAGAGGAGAAAGATGACCTTTATCCCCAGGGCTGTCCAGCAACTAAACGCTGAATTTTAACCCCCTCATGGCTTGAAACTGATGTTTGAAGCACATTTTAATAGCACTTTATCTAAAAGCACTTTATAATCCAGCACGTATAACCTTTTTAGCTGTTGAATGTGGTTGCATGGTCTGTGTATTGTTGATGGTTGTGTACTGTGCGTATGTTATTTATTTATTTTTTAAAGTCTTCCAAGCTACTGTCATGCCTTTTTAAAATTGCCCCTTGGGGATAAATAAAGTGATTTGATTGATTGATTGAACACTTCACCCTGAAGCTCAACTTTTTCAGTCTGTCGGCTTTTGGAACTTAACGTGTTGTGACGCTGCTGTTTGTGTCACAGCTGGTGGTTTACTTAAGCTGTCATCATGGACGTGCCTGGACACGCAGATGTATGTCTCATATTGGAAAAACTCAGAAGACGCTATTCTCAGGAGATAATTGACTAATACGCCACAAGGCAGAGCAGCATCAGCCATAATGCGCATGTGTGCGCAACCCGAGCCTGAGAACAAGTGAACCTGGACATTATTCTCTGGCCGAGTGGAACTTGAAAATGATCAGCTGTGGCTCTGAGTGACGATGAATGGACCGTTCCATGGCTGGCGGTCGCAACTGCGATCACACACGTGCGTGAAGGCTTGTTTTTGCTGTTGATTTATTTAGAAATCTTCACACTGGAGTGAATGGAATGTTAATATTTTTTTTCATCTTTTGCTTTGTGTTCTTTTCAGTGGAGCTTTCAATGAAAGCACTTTTTTTTTTTTTACTTTGAGAGTCCGTGGATGTGTGTGTGTGTGTGTGTGTGTGCGCGCACGCGTGCAGTAGCTGTTTTAACCCTCAATTTAGACGGACGTCAGGCTGAATTTGAGCAATATATAATCAGTATTAAGTAGGGTTGAGCTGGATACTCGTTTCAGGCGAGTTTCTGGTATGGATAAAGCATTTTTGATGAGCATGATATGAGTAAAACTCGTCAATATCTGCTCATGCTGAAGGAAAATCCTGACTGGCTGACTGACTGTCTTCACGCTCTGTGATTGGCCAGTCATTAACAGCACCTGCCCCTCCCTACACAGACACATCCCTCTGCAGCCTCTCACACACACAGACAGGATCTGCTCTCTCTTTGTGCTTGGCTTGATTCTACCTCACATTGCTCTCTCAGTACTTCTCAGGTTTTCTTCAATTTGCCTCTATTTTGGTTTGTATAGTATTTAAAGTTACTTGGTGAACTTGTTTAGTAATGCATGTGGTGGATTTGACAAGACAGAGCTGAAAATGTCTCGTGTTGTGTCGGTCATCGGCTCTACTCCAGTCAGTTTTTTTTTTTTTTTTAACCGTTTGGTTACTCTTAGTTTGGCTGGTGATATAAAGTCAGTTGGAAAACTTTGCTCGTACTGAACGCGGTGCTTTTGAGAAGAATACAGTGAACAAGGCTGACATTATTTCCCTGTTTGCCATCACTGGATATTTGCATGAATCACCAAGTTCACACAGGTCATTAAAAAATAAACAGTCTTATACCAACCTGTCTCTCTCCCTCTCCCTCAGTCACACACACATGCACACAGACACACAAGCACAGACACCATAATCAACATTGTTTAACTTTGTGTGGAAAAAAATGCCAAGAACCTTAGGTAGTAAAATAAATAATAATAATAAAAAATCACAGTTTGATCATAAAATAAAATAATAATAATAATAAAAAAGTTACATTGAGTATGACCACTCTTGTTCATGCATACTTAGTTCATAATTTCCTTCTACACTGAAAGGCAATTCTGAGGCTGTGCTGTTATTCATTCATACACTTAAGACTATTTATGTTCTGAGTTTAAAAAACTTGTTCTGGAAATATTTCCTTTACTATTGTGATCAAAAACACTGAATCTCAATTCTGAGGCTGTTTTGTAAATATTCATTCATACACTTAAGAATATTCATGTTCTGAGTTCATAAAAAAAAAAAAACTTGTTCTGTAAATAGTACTCTTACTTTTGTGATCAAAAAAATCATTGATTTGAATCTCAAATTTGAGGCTGTTCTGTAATTAGTTTTCAAATAAACAATAAATATAGCAACTTCTGATCAATCCATATCAATTCCAGGCTGAAAATAATGTACTGATTTAAGCCCCGCCCTTTTCTGGTCAAACCACACCCACTTCTGGTTTATGCCCCTCCCGCTCTGAGTACAGATACAGATAATTTAGATGGTTGAACAGATGCAGATACAGATAGTGGCTTACTCACTCATCCCTAGTATTAAGCTTGTAGACTCTCAAATGGCATAAACTGTCAATCTCAATAAGGAACTTTTAAAATGAAAATTAATGTTGAATAATCCCTTAAAAAACAGCTGACATGCAGGTTAAAACGGTTGTTACGCTGTTTTAACCCGCATGCCAGCTGTTTATTGATGCTTAATGGATGTGGAATGTCTCTGTGACATTTGTACAGGCAGCATGTCACCGGAGACAGTACCTTCTTAGAAAGGTGGATATATATCCAATCCAATCCACCTTTATTTGTATAGCACATTTTAAAAACAAGGTTACCAAAGTGCTGGACAACAGATAAAATATAAAAAAATTAAATAAAGTTAAAATACAGTAGATTAGAAACATAAAAACAAAAGGAAGGTATCAGATAAAACACTAAAAAGATAAAAACACAATAAAAACAGAGACAGAAGGCCACACAACTCTCATGCAGTATTAAGTTTTTAAACGAGATTTAAAAGTATCCAGGGTGGGGACCATTTTAATGAGTGGGCAGCTCATTCCATAACTTGGGAGCCACCACTGAAAAAGCACAGTCCCCCCTGGTCTTTTGTTTGCTTTTTGGCACCACAAGACGGAGCTAATCAACAGCTCTCAATGCTCTCGTGGGGGAGTAGACATGTATAAGATCAGCAATATACTGAGGTGCCAGGCCATTTAGTGACTTAAAAACAAACAATAAAATCTTAAAATTTATTCTAAAATGGACAGGAAGCCAGTGGAGAGAGGCAAGAATGGGGGTGATGTGATCATGCTTAGGAGTGCCTGTTAAAAGACAAGCAGCCGCATTTTGGACTAACTGTAAGCAGGCAAGGGAGGACTGGTGAATGCCAGTATACAGTAGTCCAAATGGGTTGAGATGAAAGCATGAATCAAACACTCAAAATCATTAAAAGATACGACAGATTTGATTTTAGATAAAAGCCTCAGATGATTAAAAAAAGGTTTTAACCACTGAATTTATCTGTTTATCAAGTTTAAAATCACTGTCCATTTTAACACCAAGGTTTGTGACAATATATTCAGCTATATACAGTGGTGAAAATAAGTATGTGACCCCGTCAGTATTGCAGGTTTTCCCACCTACAAAGAATGGAGAGGTCTGTAATTTTTATCGTAGGTACACTTCAACTGTGAGAGACAGAATCTAAAAAAAAAAAAAAAAAAAAACAGAAAATCACACAGTATGATTTTTAAATAATTAATTTGCATTTCATTGCATAAAATAAGTATTTGACCCCCTAAAAAAACACAGCTTAACAATTGATACAGAAACATTTGTCTGCCATTACAGAGGTCAGACGTTTCCAGTAGTTCTTGACCAGGTTTTCACACACTGTAACAGGGATTTTGGTCCACTCCTCCATACAGATCTTCTCCAAATCTTTCAGGTAACAAGTTCAAACAGGTGCAATTAATACAGGTAAAGAGTGCAGAATAAGAGGGCTTCTTAAAGAAAAATTAACAGGTCTGTGTGAGCCAGAATTCTTGCCGGTTGGTAGGGGGTCAAATACTTATTTTATGCAATAAAATGCAAATTCATTATTTAAAAATCATACAATGCTATTTTCTGGATTTTTTTTAGATTCTGTCTCTCACAGTTGAAGTCAATCAATCAATCAATCAATTTTTTTATATAGCGCCAAATCACAAGAAACAGTTGCCCCAAGGCGCTTTATATTGCAAGGCAAGGCCATACAATAATTATGTAAAACCCCAACGGTCAAAACGACCCCCTGTGAGCAAGCACTTGGCTACAGTGGGAAGGAAAAACTCCCTTTTAACAGGAAGAAACCTCCAGCAGAACCAGGCTTAGGGAGGGGCAGTCTTCTGCTGGGACTGGTTGGGGCTGAGGGAGAGAACCAGGAAAAAAACATGCTGTGGAGGGGAGATGAGATCGATCACTAATGATTAAATGCAGAGTGGTGCATACAGAGCAAAAAGAGAAAGAAACAGTGCATCATGGGAACCCGCCAGCAGTCTACGTCTATAGCAGCATAACTAAGGGATGGTTCAGGGTCACCTGATCCAGCCCTAACTATAAGCTTTAGCAAAAAGGAAAGTTTTAAGCCTAATCTTAAAAGTAGAGAAGGTGTCTGTCTCCCTGATCTGAATTGGGAGCTGGTTCCACAGGAGAGGAGCCTGAAAGCTGAAGGCTCTGCCTCCCATTCTACTCTTACAAACCCTAGGAACTACAAGTAAGCCTGCAGTCTGAGAGCGAAGCGCTCTATTGGGGTGATATGGTACTACGATGTCCCTAAGATAAGATGGGACCTGATTATTCAAAACCTTATAAGTAAGAAGAAGAATTTTAAATTCTATTCTAGAATTAACAGGAAGCCAATGAAGAGAGGCCAATATGGGTGAGATATGCTCTCTCCTTCTAGTCCCCGTCAGTACTCTAGCTGCAGCATTTTGAATTAACTGAAGGCTTTTTAGGGAACTTTTAGGACAATCTGATAATAATGAATTACAATAGTCCAGCCTAGAGGAAATAAATGCATGAATTAGTTTTTCAGCATCACTCTGAGACAAGACCTTTCTGATTTTAGAGATATTGCGTAAATGCAAAAAAGCAGTCCTACATATTTGTTTAATATGCGCTTTGAATGACATATCCTGATCAAAAATGACTCCAAGATTTCTCACAGTATTACTAGAGGTCAGGGTAATGCAATCCAGAGTAAGGATCTGGTTAGACACCATGTTTCTAAGATTTGTGGGGCCAAGTACAATAACTTCAGTTTTATCTGAGTTTAAAAGCAGGAAATTAGAGGTCATCCATGTCTTTATGTCTGTAAGACAATCCTGCAGTTTAGCTAATTGGTGTGTGTCCTCTGGCTTCATGGATAGATAAAGCTGGGTATCATCTGCGTAACAATGAAAATTTAAGCAATACCGTCTAATAATACTGCCTAAGGGAAGCATGTATAAAGTGAATAAAATTGGTCCTAGCACAGAACCTTGTGGAACTCCATAATTAACTTTAGTCTGTGAAGAAGATTCCCCATTTACATGAACAAATTGTAATCTATTAGACAAATATGATTCAAACCACCGCAGCGCAGTGCCTTTAATACCTATGGCATGCTCTAATCTCTGTAATCAAATTTTATGGTCAACAGTATCAAAAGCAGCACTGAGGTCTAACAGAACAAGCACAGAGATGAGT